>NC_015331.1:2500-145000 GCF_000194455.1 Cryptomonas paramaecium
TCCAGTCCTCAAGGTTCTCACTTGAATATATGCTACTTCCACCAAGATCTGCACTCAAGAATGCTCCATTTTGGCTCACGCGCAAAACTTCGACGCAAACTCGACGCCCTCCTACTCGCCGAAAAAAAAACACAAAATTTTTCGACGGCAATGTATCGGTCACGTGCTTAGCGCCATCCATTTTCAGGGCAAGTGCATTCGGCAGGTGAGTTGTTACACACTCTTTAGCGGATATCGACTTCCATGACCACCGCCCTGCTGTCTATATGCACTAACACCTTTTATGGTTTCTAAATAAGCACGTAGTGAGGCACCTTAACATCGCTTTCGGTTCATCCCGCATCGCCAGTTCTGCTTACCAAAAATGGCCCACTAAGAGCATACATCGTCTAAACATGTTCAACCAAGCAACATGCTTTTCTTACCTGTTTAAAGTTTGAGAATAGGTCGAAAAAACTGAATTTCCCGAATCCTCTAATCATTCGCTTTACCTGATAAGACTGTAAATGCTCCAGCTATCCTGAGGGAAATTTCGGAGGGAACCAGCTACTAGATAGTTCGATTGGTCTTTCGCCCCTATATCCAGGTTTGAGCATCGATTTGCACGTCAGAACGCCTTCGGACTTCCACCAGAGTTTCCTCTGGCTTCATCCTACCCAGACATAGTTCACTATCTTTCGGGTCTCAGTATTCATGCTCTTCCCATTGAACGTGTTGTCTTTTTTTTTTTTTCTCTTTTCTTAGCCTTTTAACAATAAAAAACAATAAAAAAGAAAGAAAAAAAGGCACATACTGTCGTTCGGGTGATGAGTTTCAATTCAGATATAAACCGAAAAGAATTTACACCTTCTCTCTCCCTTGGTTTTACCCAAAAGAAAGAAAAATCGCTTTCACTGCGCACAAGAGTTTACATACTCGAATACTTGCATGAATACTGAACTCCTTGGTCCGTGTTTCAAGACGGGTCGAATAAAGTCTTTTCTTTAAGTTTTGTTTTTTTTCTGGGTCTTACCTACCTAGTTTTTTTTTCTTTTACACGTAAAAGAAAAAAAAACTAGGTAGGTAAGACCCAGAAATCTCTCCAAAAGAGAAATAGAACAGCTTCCGTGTCTATAGCCAAAAAAAAACCGAAACAACGATTTTTATTACACAAAATATACATATAAGGAAGTACATAAAATAAACATCTTCTATACATATATCTCTTTACGCTAACAAAAAGGAAACTGACATAAAACTTAAAACCGAAGCCATTGTATTGTTACTTACAGAAATGACAAAACAGAAAAATGATAAAAAAAACTTCGATTTTTCTTTTTCAACACGAAACCATTCCTTTATTAAAAAAAAATGAAACATGCATGAAAAAACATAAAACTCCATTCGCTTTTCCCCTAAACAATTTCAAGCACTATTTCACTCTCTTCTCAAAGTTCTTTTCATCTTTCCCTCGCGGTACTTGTTCTCTATCGGACTCTTGTCTATATTTAGCTTTAGATGAAGTATACCACCCAATTAGAGCTGTACTCCCAAACAACTCGACTCGACCAAAGCGCGCTTATATGAAAAAACAATCAGAAGAACAAATCGTTCCACAACGGGGCTATCACCCTCTTTGGCGCTCCTTTCCAGAAGACTTTTTTCGAAAAAAAAAGAACGATTTGAAATATCCGCATCGCGCTTCTACAGACTACATCACCAACAAAAAACTATTTGCTAGTTTAAAATCTTGAGCTATTCCTGATTCGCTCGCCGCTACTAAAGGAATCCTAGTTAGTTTCTTTTCCTCCGCTTAATAATATGCTTAAGTTCAGCGGGTGATCTTACCTAAATTGAGATTATACATACAAAAAAACACAAAAATAAACCGTAAATTTATACGCGTATAAAAAATACGCGTATAAAAAGCTATTTAACAAGTTTTATCAGTTAAATTCTGTCAGAAACAAACATAATACTCAAAAAGGTATGTGTATTTTGACAGCTTTCTTTTTCTTTTTTCTTTTACAAACAATATTTCGCAAAAGAAAAAAGAAGAAACATACAAAAAATACACGCCAATTGCATTCAAAAAATCAATGACTTCTTTTTTTTACAAGTCGCCAACCACACTATTTTTCGCGATTTGCTGCGTTCGTCATCGATACAAGAGCCAAGATATCCATTGTTAGGGGGGATTTTTTTTTTCTTTTTTTCTGCAAATTAAATAAATTCTAACACATATAATTTCTTTTTCAATGATCCTTCCGCAGGTTCACCTACGGAAACCTTGTTACGACTTCTCCTTCCTCTAGATGATAAGGTTCACTGAACTTTTCCTCCTTTTTTTCTCTCAGCTTGCCAAAAAATACACATTTTTGCAACCACAAAACTGCATTCCTTTTCGATAAACAGATAAAAAAAAAAGCGTACCAAGAACATTTCACCGGATCATCCAATCAGTAGGAGCGACGGGCGGTGTGTACAAAGGGCAGGGACGTATTCAGCGCGAGTTGATGACTCACGCTTACAAGGCATTCCTCGTTCAAGACAAATAATTCCAATCGTCTATCCCTATCACGATGCAGATTACAAGATTCCCCAAACCTTTCGATCCAGAAACAAAACTCGTTGTTTGCATCATTGTAGCGCGCGTGCGGCCCAGAACATCTAAGGGCATCACAGACCTGTTATTGCCTTATTCTTCCATTTGCTATTCGCAAATCGTCCTTCTAAAAAAAGAACATAAATCCCCACGATATAGCATATTAAACTATATGTGAAAAAAAACGCTTAATTAGTAAGTTAAGGTCTCGTTCGTTAACGGAATTAACCAGACAAATCACTCCACCAACTAAGAACGGCCATGCACCACCACTCATAGAATCAAGAAAGAGCTCTCAATCTGTCAATCCTTCCTATGTCCGGACCTGGTAAGTTTCCCCGTGTTGAGTCAAATTAAGCCGCAAGCTCCACGCCTGGTGGTGCCCTTCCGTCAATTCCTTTAAGTTTCAGCCTTGCGACCATACTCCCCCCAGAACCCAGAGACTTTGATTTCTCATAAAGATACTGATAGAGTCGTATTAATACATCTACCAATCTCTAGTCGGCATAGTTTATAGTTAAGACTACGACGGTATCTAATCGTCTTCGATCCCTTAACTTTCGTTCTTGATCAATGAAAACATCCTTGGCAAATGCTTTCGCAGTCGTTCGTCTTCCGTAAATCCAAGAATTTCACCTCTAGCTACGGAATACGAATGCCCCCAACTATTCCTATTAATCATTACTTTGGCTCTAAAAAAGACGCATATATCATATGCGTCTTTTTCCAACAAAAAATAAAACCAAACGTCTTATTCTATTATTCCATGCTAAAATATATAAGCAACAAAAAAATGCCTGCCATGAACACCATATTTTGCTCACGGTAAAAAAAAGTTTTTTCTTCTTTCATCAAAAGAAGAAAAAACAACAAAGAAATTTCTTATTTTTTTTAAAAAAAAAAAAGAAGCATATTCCCTTCACTCCGATTGTATTCGATACAATCAGAATGAGAAATACGCAAACTTTTTCATAAAAATGTCAAGATTCGACTACGAGCTTTTTAACTGCAACAACTTTAGTATACGCTATTGGAGCTGGAATTACCGCGGCTGCTGGCACCAGACTTGCCCTCCAATGGATCCTCGTGAAGGGGTGTAAACTATCCTCATTCCAATCAATAACCCTAAAAAAAAGGCCTACGATCGTTATTTTCTGTCGCTACCTCCCTGAATCAGGATTGGGTAATTTGCGCGCCTGCTGCCTTCCTTGGATGTGGTAGCCATCTCTCAGGCTCCCTCTCCGGAATCGAACCCTAATTCTCCGTTACCCGTCAACACCACGGTAGGCCACTACCCTACCGTCGAAAGTTGATAGGGCAGAAATTTGAATGATTTATCGCCGGCTTCCTTGATTTTTCTTAAACACAAAAAAAGCCTTGCGATTTGGAAAAGTTATTATGATTCACCTCACAAACCATACCAAGATTAGTACAGGATAGACTTCTCTCGATAGCTGGTTTTTGATCTAATAAATCCCGCTTTTACAGATAAAAAAAACAAATATATATAAAAAAAGCGATGGAGCATGTATTAGCTGTAGTTTCCTACGGTTATCCACGTAGTTTCTTTTCTACCGTACGATCAAATAAACTATAACTGTTGTAATGAGCCATTCGCAGTTCTACTGTACAAAATCGTTTGCACTTAGACATGCATGGCTTAATCCTTAGAACAAGCATATAACCACTGGCAGGATCAACCAGGTATTTTTTTTTTCTTTTTTTTTCGATTTATAAAAAAAAAAGAAAAAGAAAAAAAAAATGAAAGTTTTTCAAAAAACACACCGCAAAACGTGCTTTTTTCTACGACAAAATATAAAAACAAAAAAGCAACCAAATTAATCAGACTCTGCTACAGAACATGTTTTCTCCACAATATATGATATTGTTCACATACAAAAAAGAAAGAAATTCCCCCTCTTTTTCCCAAAAAAAGAAAAAAAATCACCCCAAAGAAAAAAAAACCTAGAAAAAGCACATACCAGCGTACTTATTCTTTTTTTTTCTCAACAGATTTCTCTCTCTCTTCTTTACCAAAAAAGATCTTTACACTTTTTCCGACAAAAAAAAGAAAGAAAGAAAAAAAAAGTGATTATTCGTTTTACATACTTTTATTTCTTACAAGTATTACAGAGATAACAAACCCTATTCATCTATAGAATGAATATAAATGCTCATTTGGTTAAAAATGCCTATAGAAGTGTTTTATACCGTCAAAAGTAAAAACAAAAAACATGGCTGCGAAAAGAATACAGAAAGAATTGAAAGATTTAGCACGAGATCCTCCGTCCAATTGTTCAGCGGGACCGGTTGGAGAAAACATCTTTAAATGGACAGCTTCCATCATAGGACCAGTGGATTCTCCTTATACGGGAGGAATATTTTTTTTGTCAATAACTTTTCCGCCCGATTATCCATTTAAGCCTCCTCGGATGCAATTTGTTACAAAAATTTACCATCCTAACATCAATTCAAATGGAAATATATGTTTAGATATACTCAGAGACCAATGGAGTCCTGCTCTTACAATTTCAAAAGTTCTTTTATCGATTAGTTCTTTGCTTACAGATCCTAATCCTGACGATCCTCTAGTTCCTGAAATAGCAAAAGTTTTTAAAGAAAATCGATCACGTTATGAAGCAACAGCTCGTGAGTGGACACAACGTTATGCCATCTAGAGAAAAAAAAAAAGAAATAGTAATTTTAATTAATAATTTAACTACAACATAATTTTTGAATTTGTAAGGTTGTTTCCATATTTCTATTTTGGAATGTATTTCTTTTTTTTAATGTATACTTTTTTCTTCAATAATTTCTTTCGTCTTTTTATAGCTTTATAAATAATATCGTTTTGTAGAGAATCCATTTTCATTTTTCCTCCATTCCAATTGTCTGTATAAAATGCGAACTAAATTCGGCTCTTTTGCACACAACACTTTGATCAGAACACTTTGATCAGAAACCAATCGAAGAGGAACTAAGAATTTGATTATATCTGGATCTGGAATAAAAACAGGATTTTGAATAGTGGTGACGTGAATATTTTCTAGAAAGTTATTTCTACAAGTTCTGCGCAATGGAAGAGACTTGTACCATAAACTTGTTTTTATTTTGAAAAGAGTAATTCGTTTGGATGGATCGATAATGAAGATTGATAATAAAAGATCTTTACATTCTGGAAAAATAGTATCAGGAATGGAAAGAGATTCAAATCTTATTTTGTTAAAAAGCCGTTTCATATTGTCATTTTCTTCATCAAAGGGGAGTTTGCCTGTTAACAATGCATATAGTATCACTCCACAAGACCATATATCAGCTTTCATTCCGTCATACGGTTCGTTTGAAAAAACCTCGGGTGACGCATAGTGAGGAGAACCGCAAAAAGTTTTTAATAATTCATTGGAAACGTTCAGCGACGCCATGCCAAAATCTGCTATTTTTATAGTTTGTATTTTATCTAGAAGAATGTTTTCGAGTTTAAGGTCTCTGTGACATATTCTATATCGATGACAATATTCTATTCCGGAAACAATTTGTTGAAAAAAGCATAGCGCCTCTCGGTTATGGAGCTGTCCTTTTTTTACGAGGTAATTAAATAATTCTCCATGTGAAGCATATTCAATAACAAGGAACAAATAGGTCGAATCTTCTAGTACATCAAATATTTTGATAATATGGGGATGAAACATTAATTTCATGACAGATATTTCACGATGAATCTTTATTTTTAAATCAGGTTTTTTGGAAAACAAAATTTTTCGAATAATCTTGACACTAACCTTTTTGTTAGTTTTTGAATGATACGCTAGCTTAACTTTACCTATTGCACCTATTCCTAGCGTTTTTTTTAAAATATAAGGTCCTATGAATTTTTTATGTAAATACCGATCATCCGTTGACACTGTATTCATTTATGCAAGCATATGTATATGTAATAAAATCAACACAAAACAACTGCAACAGTTTTCTATGGATTATTATAGCTTCAAAAAATTAGTATCAAACGAAGACATGATTTTTGCCCTATACAAAATTTCATGCAAATTAAATAACCTTAGTATACTCATAAGCAGTTTTTATGAAATGGGAAAAGAATGTTGTTTTTTTTCATTTTGTAATCAGCTATTTTTTAACCAGAGAAACTATGATTATATAAAATTAGATAGTATCAATGAACACAAGTCAAAAATTGTTTGTGAAATAATCAAAAATTTCATAGAAACAGATTTTTTTGATAAAAATATAAAAAAAATAACAATGATCACTAATTTCGAATATATGTCTTTTCAACAGCAATCTTTTTTAAGAAAATATCTCGAAAAAACTTTATATTGTTCTATTTTTTGGCTCGAATGTAATTCTTTCGTTCAGGTGAGCAACTCTATATATTCAAGATGTGTCAAAA
Source organism: Cryptomonas paramaecium (assembly GCF_000194455.1). Lineage (NCBI taxonomy): Eukaryota > Cryptophyceae > Cryptomonadales > Cryptomonadaceae > Cryptomonas > Cryptomonas paramaecium. The sequence goes on from NC_015331.1 coordinate 9,490, forward strand.
TTTTTCTGAAAAAACAAGGATTCCTCCAATGTAGTACTAGATTAAAAGAAATATTTCAGAAAAAAAAAATAAAGAAAATTTCTCTACAAATCTTAGAAAAAATAATTAACATATATCAATTGGATTCAAAGACATATACCAATGTCTTTACCCAGAATATATTTCTAATTTATAAATACACTATAGTATCAGTTATATTAAACCAAAAATTTACTGCAAAATTAAACGCATTTTTCTTTAAAGAATGTTTTAATAGAGACCAAACTTTGCCTTGCATTCGTAAGACGCTTTGTATTTATTTTAAGAATTATACTAAGGCTCAGAAAATAAACGATATTAGGAAATGGTTGTATTTTCATAGCTTAAATTTTTTTTTTGAATAAAAAACAAACAAACGATATAATTTTATTTGTTTTAATGATAAGCTGTATATTTTTTTACATAGCCTTAATTTTTTTTTTACAACAATCTAATTTCTGTGAATTATAATCGCTAGATATATGTAAAAACCATTTAAAAAAATATTTAAAATCAAAATCGTGTTTACCAGTTTTTAAAAATTTCATACAATCTTTTGACGTGCACCATTTCTTTTTTGCACCATTTCTTTTTTTTTTTTCAAGGTTCTTGAGATTTTTTTTTGGATAGATTGAAACTATTTTATCTTTATTTGAATTGAACACAGAAGGTTTATAAGGAAGTAAACATTTGGTCATTTCTTTTAGTATAAAAATACGTTTTTGTAAAATTTCAGTTAACAAAATTACAAGAGTTTTATTAACCTTTTTCAAAGCTTTTGCATAGGTTCTATATTTGAAATCGAGGTTTATTTCTTTTTTTGGATCGATTTTAGCATTGAAATACTTTTTGTTGTCAGATAAAAATAATCTCTTTTTTATTCTTCTGAAATAAAAAAGAGATTTTATCGCTAGATTTTCATAATTAATAAAACTATTAATTTTCTTGAATTTTTTTACCTTAACTTCTGAAAAAAAATTTTCTCTACCCCATTGTTCTTTTTTTAGGTTTTTGTGAGATTGCCTTTGTATAGCAAATTTACATAATTCGAGTCCGATATACTTCGAATACGAATTTATTACGTTTATCATAAATTTAAAACCGGTCTGAGTAAAACCCTTAATATTATGCAAATATAATATCCGGTTAAATTTTTCAAAAAAAAGAGAAAAATTAACAACAGAGAATTCTTGATCACATATTTTCTTCAAACTAAGGAATTTTTGCAAATTTTTTTTCAAAACAGATGTCTGGTCTTTTGTACTCAATGTGTTTAAAAAAACGTCTTTCAGACAATATTTTTTTTTAAGAAACTTATACGTATACAGTTCAGGAAAACAGATTAATGTTTTAGAAATTTTATGCTTATTTGTTTTGGGACAAATTAACGTTAAAAACACGTTACAAAATTTTTTTATTAGATTATTTAAATAACTTATTTCTGCTGTACACCAAGAAAATAAATCATTCAAACGAGTCAAAAGTTTACGCTTTGTCATTTGAATGATTCTAATAAAAAAGGAAAACAATAGACCATCAGAAATATGTGCATTAAATCGTAAAAAATATTTTAAAAAAAACAAAAAAACAAACTTACTTGTGTTTAGGTTTTTCTTTTCTTTAAAATATACAAAGCTTAATATAAAAAAAAATGCCACAGACACAGTTGTCATTTATAACCGGTAATTTTAATGCTGATAACACTTTTCATATACATAAAAAATAGACGCGTTGTAAGCTATACATGGAAAAAAAAATCAAGGCAAAAGCTTTTTATGGTAACCGAACATCGTGTTGTGCTTTAGAAAAAAATTATTCCATACTTTGGCTGGAGTAAAAACAAAAGTAGGACCTGTTTCTAGTAAAATAAAATTTTTCGAAACTTTCGTATTTTTTTTTTCTAAAAAAAAAATACGAAAAATTTTTAACAATATTTTAAAATTAAAATATGTTAGCAATATGACACGATCGGCTGTATATTTACCCATACAATCATAAGAAAAAGAAAATATATTCATAAAAAGAAGTTTGAAAATATTAAGATGTATCTTTTTATCAAAAAAAATATCAAATATAAGAATTGGCTGACAAATTTTTTGAAAATTGTTTAACCAGGAATAATTGTCGAAAAAATAAACATCCAATAAAAACAGCTTGTAAGTTATACAATAAAAAGTATTCAAAATCCATATTTTTTTTTTTTTTAAATTTAAATATAAAAAGGATACGTTTTTTTGAGATAAAATGTGATATTTTATTTCAAAAAAAAGTTCTTTTTTATTAAAATTAAAAAGAATACGTGAATTATAAGTCGTATTTTGAAAAAACTTCGCGATAAAGTTTGTTTTGAAATTTTTTTTACAGTTTATTCCAATTAAAGTTTTTGTTTTTAATTTTTTACAAAATAAAAAAAGACGTTGGATGTTTTTTATATTTTTGTTTAACATGAACAAAAGATTTTCGCTAGATATAAAAAAAATAAATATTAAAAAAATTTAATGTCATATAAAATATTGATGTATTTATATATAGCATATTAGCCAAAATCGATATTTATTAAATTCTAAATATTCTTCATGAAAGCTGAATGTCGTGATGAATCTCGAACTCCAAATTTTTACAAAAAAGGAATTATTTTAGGATACAAAAGAAGTTTAAGAAATCAAAATCCGTCTTACACGAGGATACAAATACTTGAAAATTTAAAGAAAAAAGAAAAACACTCCTTAATTGGAAAAAGAATATTCTATATAGTCAAAAAAGGTCACTCGATATATAAAACAAAATGGGGAAGAATAATTTCTCCACACGGAAATTCAGGAAAATTCATAGCAAAATTCAGAAAAAACGTGGCTCCTAGTTTATTCTGTTCTGCAGTTTTTATAGAACTCCATTAGAACAATTCGGTGGTTTCGAAAATTATAAATCTAAAAAATATCTCTATTTTAGAGTGATTCGTGGTACCAAATACGTCTTTTTAAAAAAACTAAAAAATATTTCTATATTCAAAATTCCAAACAACTGAAAAAAAAACAAACACGCGTGTTAAACCACTTACACGATTATTTTTCTACATGCAAAAGATAGGCACAATCTGTATATGGGAACAGAAACATCGATTAAAGAAAATTAGATAAGCTTTATAATAAAATAAAATTAACAAATGATCTGGTTTGAGCCTTCGTTGCTGTTTTTTTCTTTTTCTTTATGATAAAGATAATAAATTTAAAATCTTTTCTTCGGTTTAAGACTTGTAAGAAGAATTTTACGATTGTATTTAAACCTTTGAAAAGCGCGTCCCCGAGGCTTCTTGGGTTTAACTTGTTTTTCTACTTTAGGAGTCTGTGCTTTAACTTTTCCTGCTCTAGCTAGAGAACCGTGTACTTTTCCCATTTAAACACTGTCAGTATATAAACGTATACAATTTATATTGAAGCCTTTTATTGTCATTTGTATAGACTAAGTTTTATGAAGTATGAAAGCGTAGAAATGAATAATTTTATCACGTATGGTTATAATTATAAAGTCTTTTTTAAATTGTTGATAAAATTTTATAATTTAAAAAAGAAAAAGCCATTCGAAAGATTAGTTTTCCTTAAGAGAGAAAATTCTGGTACCTTTCGCAAAATTTTGAGAAGGGTTTCTTATTTATTTCAAGAAAATCTAAAAAAATATACGCATCAAGTGAAAAATTATCAAATAAATCTTTTTTTAGCTTACTTTGCTTTAGTGATAAACGCTAAAAATTATACATGCCAGAGATTTTTTAAAAAATTTTCAATTTTTTGTAAAAGTAACAAGTATTACAACTTATTTAACTTGTCTTTAAAATCACATTTGACTTGTTTTGACGTTTCAGCCTATTTTTCTATAAAGATAAACGAAATTTATATCTATGAAAATTTCAAACGATTTTATCAACTATTAATTTCTGCTGGTCAGCTTTTTAGGTCCAATGAAAAAGAAAAAAAAATTTTAAAGTTCGTGTTTTTGTATCCAAAAAAAAAAGAAAAAATTCCGAAATTTCAAGAAAAACGTGTTTATACGTGGAAAATTTTTTGACTAGAAATTCTGAATTCAAAACAATCATTTTTCCAAGTGTTTATACAAAAAAAAAACAGTTCTGTCCGGAGAGAGTTGTCTTTTTTTTAATAACATGAGTTTACATGGTTCTTTTTTTGAAAAATTAATTTCACTAAATTCTGATTGTAATCTTTTAGACACAAAAAATTTTTCTATATCCAATGCAATTTATTTTTGGAGATACAGATACGCTAGCTTTTCATTTTTATGTGTTCTGATAAATTTTAGTATTAATAAAAATATTATAAAATTCGACAGGCTAACTAAACAAGTAAATACGAATAAATCAATTCAAGAAAATGCACTATATATACTTTCTGAATTTTCAAAATTTGATATACATCATATTTTCTATCAAAAATTAAATAACGATATTTCTTTTATCAAATTATGCAAGATTTGTCAACTGCATTTGTACATTTTTCACGAAAAAGAAAATTATTTCTCAAATACATTAATTGTATAAAATGAAAATTTTAATAATTATACTTGAAATACATACATACATATAAAAAAAGCTAGTATCACTTTGTATCTTTTTTTATTTGCAAATAACTTAAATGGCAAAACTGCATAAAGATCCCATTTTGAATTGACTTGAATTTTCCCTTGATCTTTGAATTGTACAAATTGTACTTTAATTTCTTTTTTTTCTTTCTTTATGTGAGGAGGAAAAAAAGGATATTTAACGCGACTTTCCTTTTCTGGAAAAATCCAGCTTCCGATATAGGTATTTTTTGCAATATTCGGTTTTTTTAAATTAAGTTTTTTTTGTAATTCTAGAAATGAATATTTGATTTTACTTTTATTCGAAATACTAAGACGGCTGCCTGGTATATAAAACACCTTTTCATACTTGCTGCGGATTAATAATATATGAGGAAAATCACCAATATTAATTAAGATAACAAAACTTATATATCTTTTAGGCGCTAAAAATTCTCGTAATACTTCGTAATTTGTATAAATTTTAAGAACTTTAGATTTAGACCATTTTACGTCTTTTGCATTTTTATTTAAAAAGGTATAACTTGAAATTTGGTATATTCGTGTCAAAGAAAAATTTTTTTTTTTACCCATTTAAATTCGATTATATTATAATTTAGATTGAAAGAATACTGGCATTCCGACGGAGTTTTTTTTTTTTCCAACATTAAAACAAAAACACTGATGTCAACTTATAATTTTATTAATTTATATTATACAATTAAAACTTTATCACTCGATTGTGTGCATATGGTCTAGTTGGATAAGACGTTGGCCTACGGAACCAAAAATTGCGAGTTCAAATCTCGTTATGCATATTTAATTATTAAGCTTGTATAAATAAAGAAAATATTAGTTAGACGAAATGTGTATTCATGCAGGAATTGTAAAAAACTTTTATTTTATAAAAGAAAAAGATAAAATTTTATATAAACGTAAAAAAATATTTAAAAATATTTTCTACATTTATATAGATTTTTTTTTTCAATTCAATCAACATCTATATTTACTTTTAATTTATAATTTTATTGTTTTTTTTACTAAAAAATGTTCTTAATTTGTTTCGAAAAAAAAAACAATAAAAATCTCCACATGGAATAAATTGTTTGCATAAAAAATTATATTTTGTAAAAATCTCATATAAATTTATCATATTCAAAATTTTTATTTTTACATTTTTAAACACATATTCGAAGTAACAAAAAATGTTTAAAATGACATAAATTGTTGTATTTTGAACATTTTTCATATGAAGTTTCAAAAGACTTGATCCAAATACGTCGTGTAAGATTAATTTATACAAAATTGTTTTTATTTCGTAATATAAGTCAGAAAAGCTTGTAAAAATGCAAAAATTTTTGGTGTCGTATCGTAAAGAATCTGGCTTTTCGGACAAACAAAACTGGTTTAAAACGTTTAGTTTAATATTTAAGATTAGATTTAGTTTTTTCATATCTATAAAAATATAACTAAGCTTTTTAAAATGCGAATATAAAAAAAAATACAAAATCGGGATTTTATGAAACTTAAACAATAAAATAAAATATAAAACAAAATCAAATCGAACCAACTCTATAAATTTTTTTTTAGTAGATTTTTTTTTTAAAAAAACTTTTTGAAAAGCTCTTAAATTTGACAGTTTTTTAACTCTCGGCTTAGATATGAATCGAAATAAGGTTTTAAGTTTATTATGACTTAAATATGTATTGTTTATTCCTTGATTGAAAATCTTTTCGTAATCCATTTTTTTTTGAGAAAAATTTTTGTATACTACATCCAAACCCCATGTATCAAGATGTAACTTATTACACTGATAAAGTTCAATTATATGGTTATTTTTTTTAATATATCTTTGATGTTTAGTCTTTTATTTTGAAAGAAAAAATTTCGAACAGGAATATATTCAAAGTAAAATTGTAAAAATTTAAAAATTTTTTGAAGAAAAAATAAAAAAAATTTCAAAACATTCAACCTCGACTGCGAAAATTCACTTAAATAATTTCTTAATTTTAAAGAAAATTTTAGTGTATAATTATCGCACGTCATATGCTTTTTTTATACGAAACTAATGATTTTTTTGTGGAATTTCCGCATATGTTTTTTTTTCTGAAATCATATCACTTTGATTTGTGTTCTAATAAATTTTTTATTATACGGAAATTTGAGTGATAATGGTTTCTTTCTTGTTTCGTAATTCTCAGTATATGAAAAAAAATTTTTCAAAAATATTTTCTCATTGCGAATACAATCATTCAAACGACAAATGTGTAAAGTCGGACATCGATTTTTTTGACATGTCATTTCAAAAAAATTTGTTTGGTAAACCAAAACAATTGTTTTTCATTGATTTTTCTAAAAAAAAGAAATTGTGTATGACCTATATCAATTTGATGAACAATATAAAAATAAACAAAATAAAAAATATCTCTAGTGAAAAAAAGTTAAAATATAAGCAATTATTTGAATCTGACGCAAATTTTTTTGGTCAAAAAAACAAGTTGTATTTTTCTGAAATAAATTTTTTTTTGTGTATAAAAGCAAACATCAAGGTTGTATTGAAAAAAAACTGAACATTTTTTGTAAACAATAATACAATCGTTCGTTTAACGACTTCGAAAGAACGTTTTGATTTTTTTTCAGAAATTTGCAAAAAAAAAACGTGCTAAGAGTAGCGAAATGGGGTTGTTTTTTGATTCAAAGAAAAAAAATTTATTTTAGTAAAATTGAAATTAAAATTTTAAAAACAAATAGCAACTATATTAGTTTCGATTATTACAAACACTTTTTCGAATCTCCTCCTTGTATAAATTGTCCTTTAATTAACAATTGCCATCCTCAGAGTATAATAAGCCCTTTTGAATGCTATCATATATCATCATGGAATTACAAGAAAGGGCCTTTTTGTTTGACTGATATTTAAAACAAGTTTATACTGCTGTTAATATATTTAATATATTTTATATACAAAAAGAAATAGGATGTTCAACGAACAACGTACTTTTATTCCAAATTATTTTCTGACATTTTTAATCGGATTAATTTTGGTTGTACTTGTGTTTATATTGACTTATACTTACAAGTTAATCAAAAGTCTCGATACTGATATTGTCAACCCAAACGAAATTTATGAAAAAATTAATAACGTTAAAATTTTTGAATGTGTAAGTCAGCTTACTCTTTTTTTCATTTTAATCATCAGAGGATGGTGGCTTAGTGGATTTTTGAGTTTTCCTTTTGTTTTCTTACTAATTTTGTCTCAATATCAAGCAAACGAAAATCGAGTTAATTCCAACAAAATCTTTACAATTTTATTTTTCGAAATAAAAGCAGTTAAAATTAAAATATCACTTCTCATGGTAATTTTTGTTTATAATATTTTGGCGTGGTTAACTTGGACACCACCTGACTATGTACCAAGAGGAAATGGATGGAATACTGTGAAATATATTCAAATTTCAAATTAAAAAAGAAAATAGTTTTATTGGTATTAACATTATTGATCTTCTTTTCTGATTTGAAAAAAAAAAATTTTTTACAATTGTTTCGAGAAAAACTAAAGCAGATGATAAAAAGGATATTTTTGTCATAAAAAATAATTCTTTTAAACTATAAAGTTTCGATTCGATTAACATCAAAATAAATATGTTTAACCTGGCTTTGTAAAAAATCGATACAATTGAAGTTCGAGAAGTATATGTAAACATTTTTCTCGAAAAAATCAAAGCGAAAGACTGGCAAAAACGTTCGAACGAGTTCATGATATGCGGAAATTTTTCAAAAATATTGAACGAATTTATAATCATAATTTTTTGAAAAAATTTGTCAGAGTAAATAAAAAAACCCAAAATTGCGCTTGGTATGCTATTGTTTTGAAAAAACGAATTTTTTTTTGAAAAAACTTCTATTAGTAACTGCAGTCGACCCCAATTAAACTCAGAAACAACATCGCTTGTCAAAAAATCTTTTAATACGACTTCAAACACCGGAGAAGAATTTGTCGACAAACGGTTCATGATGTAAAAATGAATTATACTAACAATTTCGAATCTGGAATCGATCATCGATGCAATTTTTTCCAAAGTAGCAATAGCTTTTAAATTATTAAGGAAATAAGGGGGCGTCGTAAATGGATATTTTATGAGTAGATAAAAAAATTTTTCTGTCGCGTATCGGAAACTGAAATTGCGCAAACTATTGAAGAAATGAAAAATTTTTAATAAAAGTGAGTTTAAATTTGAAAATTCTTTACCTAAATCGTCGTTTCTGATTAAAGCTAAATCGGTAAAATCTCTGATCAATAGTTCGTATTCTTTATTAATTAAATGTAAAAAAAATACTATCAATGAAAGTCTGGTTGTAATCAATACTTGTGAAATCAGACCAAAATCGATAAAAGCCAATTCGTTTTTTTTTGTTTTTATTAAATTTTTCACACAAGGATCGCAATGCAAAAACCCGACTTCCAATAACTGTACCAATAAACAACGAATTCCGACCTCTATCAATAATGTATTTTCTTGTAAAATATTAATCGAGTTTCCAGAAAAACAATTTCCTTCAATCCATTCCATAACAAGTACATGCTGTGTTGAATATTCGAGAAATACTTTTGGGATATATATTTTGTTCATATATCCATAAAAAGACCGAAATTTCAACATATTTATAGCTTCTTTTCTATAATCAAGTTCTTCAAATAAACGATGTCCGTATTCATCTACAATTCCTAGTAAATCAGTTTTGACATCCAATTTACGTTGAATTGCGTTAAATATAGACCGAATCAGCAAAATATCTAGAGCAATTAACTCGTTTACATGGGGGCGTTGTACTTTTACGGCTACTGACATTTTATCTAATTTAGCTTTGTAAACTTGTCCAAGATTTGCGGAAGCTACTGGAATTTCGGAAATTTCACAAAAGATTTTAGCAGGAACTACTCCTAATTCTTTTTTCATAAAATTTAACGCAATTTCGTTAGGAAAAAAAGGCATGTTTTGTTGTAAATAATGCAATTCACTAACTACGCTTTCGCCTATAGTATTTGGTTTAGATACAAAAAATTGAGTCAATTTTACAAAAGCAGGGCTTAAGTTGGATATTAATTTACAAAATTGTTTTATTTTGTAATTTTGTAATTTTTTGAGATAGAAATTAATCTTCATTGTGTTCCGAAAATATAAAAATCGACCTAAATTGTTTAATCTAAAAGATTTTTTATTTAAGTTCAAATAAACACGTTCAGAAAATTTCTGTTTTGATTTTATTTGATCAAATTTTTTGACCAAACCGTTATTATTTTTGCAATAAAAAAACTGGATAAGTGTTAAAATTGAAAAAAAACTTATAAATGTCAAACATATTTGTAAAGATCGAATTACGAATTTTTCGGGCTTTAGCTCGAAATACAAACTGATTTTTTCATAATCGTACTCATCTGGTAACACAGGTTTCTCGGTTTGTCGATTTATAAAAAATTTTATGAATAAAATCAAAAACCATCCCAAAAATAACAATGCTGATAAATTTGAGATCAAGTTTGTTAGTTCTAGAATCGTTTCTTTTTTGAGATCATTTTCCAAAATTAGTTTTTTTTTTTGAAAATTAATTGTTCCTTGTTGAATTTTATTTATGTTTTTAAAAATTTGTTCGACATTGATAAAATATTTATCAAAAAAAATGTTTTTTTTTTTTTTTTTCAATTCTATATTATCCAGAAAAAAAGAAGCATAATTAACTGAATTTAAAAATTGTTTGAAATCAAGAAAATTTTTTAAATCTTTTTTTTTGTCAAAAACATTTATACTTGTAAATTTCTGAAAACATTTAAATTTTACGTAAAAAAAAATCGAGCAATTATTTCTTTTGTTCAATTTATTTGAAATCAATAAAAACTCATAGCTAATCATATTTTCGTTATAATTTTAAATTTTAAAAGTGAAACACATACCTACTATTTTTTGATTATAAAAAAAATTACTTTTTTAACAATTTTAGATAAAAAATTTCTAAAAAAAAATGGATATATGTAGAATTTATGTAAATTTCTTTAAAAAAAAGAAATATCTTTTTTTTAAAAATTCTAATTTAAAAAAAAACAAAAAAAATAACTTGACATTGGTAGACAATATTTTTTTATCATGATTATATTTCAGTAAAATATGATTTTTCATTAAAACTTTAGTACAAAAAAAATTTAACAACTCGAATAATATACTCGATCTTCCAATTTTCAAAAATTTAAAAGAAAAGTTACAAATTTCTCTTGATGTATTTAAATTTTCTTCGTTATACTTTTTCAAGAAGAAACTGTATTTTTTTAAAAAACACAACAAAAGAAAAAAATAACAACATTTTCCAACACTATGCTTTGCTTTTTTCATACACATAAAATCAAAAATAAAAATATTTACATATGTTTAAATCACGTATTTTTTTCCGAAGAAGAAACTTAGATAATTTAATAGACTATAATTCACATCTTTTTCTCTTTTACCGTCGAAAGAATAAATTTCTTCATCTTTAGTTGACCAGAACAAAAGACGACGGCTTGATCTTTCAAAAGGTTTTCTAATTAAAAAGAATTTTAACCTGCGTTTAGAATCTGACAAAATTTCTTTCCAAGTAGGATTTTTGGATAAGCTTGTTGAATTGCCTATACACCAAAAATATTTTTTGGCCCTGGTAAACGCCACATTAATACGCCTACAATCTGATAAAAAGCCTATACCGCTTTTAAATCTGGATCTAACACAAGAAAAAATTATAAAATCTTTTTCTTTTCCCTGAAAACTGTCAATCGTGTTTGTTTTTTTTTCTTTACTTATCTTTTCGTTACAAAAATAATTTTGAATTTCATCAACTTGACCTTCGTATCCAGATATGATTCCAAATGACTGTGCATTAAATTTTTGGTGTGTGTATTTAAGAAGCTGTATGAATAGATTAATGACTCGAATTTCATCCAAATTGCACCACGAAAATTCGTTTTTTAAATGAGCATTTTCCAAGCTATCGGAAACGTCAAAAAAATTAAAAGGACTGAAACAACGAAGAAAGTATAAATTTTCACTATCTGATAAAACAGAATCTTTTATGCCATTTTTATAAAATTTTCTAGCGGGAAAACTTGAAATTTGAGGATGCATTCTGTATTGAATCTCTAAAAAACATATTGCATATTTTTGTAACTGTAGCCTCTTGAAAAGACTTACATCATATCCAAAAAATGCAGAATGTTTAGAAAAAACAAACGCAGGTAACTGTTGAACATCTCCGACCATAACTAATTTTTTAGAAATATTTTTTACACACATCAAGTTGTTGATTTCTATGGCTTGTGCTGCTTCATCTAAAACTAAAATTTCAAAAAAATATTTTTTTTTGAAAAACGAATGATTTATACAAGCAACTGTAGTGTAGAACAATAAGCCTTTCTTGAACAATTTTTTTTGACTTTTTTTAATTACTTCTTTATTTTTCCAAAATTTGATACAACTATCATACTCAGAAGCGTATACAAATACTAAATTATCAAACGAAACATGATCGACCAAAAAATGGTAATTCGGTCCTACGCGAATAATTTTATACAAATTGAAAATAATGTTTATACGATGAAAACAAAAACCCATGAAACTCCTAAAAACGTTTTCATCCGTAGCAGTATTTGCAATTGCTGATATAATCACTTTATTTTTTTGCTTCAAAGGTATTTGAAAAAAATTGTTCATATGCAATTTTTTTTCATAAAAAATGAAATTCATTTGATTAATAACCAACGAAATAATTCCACTGATTGTTCTTGTTTTACCCGTGCCAGGAGGTCCTTGTATTAATATAATATCTTTTTCTAATACAGATGTTATGGAAGACATTTGACTTTGGTTAAAATGTTTTTTTAAATGATATTTATGTACTAAATTATTTCGAGTATAAATTTTTTTGAGTTTTTGTTGAATTTCCGTACAAAAAAATACAACGTGTTTGAATTTAAACGGTAGTGTATCTAAAAAATAAATAAAATTATATTCATTTAAATGAGAATATACAGAAAAATTAAAACTTGAAAATAAAATTGGAATTTTTCTTTTAACAAGCAGATGCCACTTGTCTAAACTAATTTCAATTTTTGCATATTTGTAAGTTAAATATACGCTTTTTGTAATTCCTATTGTGTTTTTTTTCCTAAAACGATCGATAAAAAAACAAACCAATAAAAAAGTTTTTTCTTCAAGACTTGCAAAATGCTGATTTAAAATTTTGGTCATGATGAATAATTTTTTTTTTAATATAAAGTAACCAATCAATTTCGATTTTCTAAGCATATTCAAATCTTTTTCTGTTGTTATCATATGTCTTACCTTTTCGAATATTTCTTCTAACAACAGAGGTTCTAAATTTTGCTTATAATGTTTAGAAGAAGAAAATTTTACGCACAAAAAATTGAGCTTATAATGCATTTTATTTTTTTGTTTATATCTGTTTTCCACGAAAACAATTCATGGATTAACCGGTGCGTTACATTTTTTTTTATCATAAAAAAAAACAATTAACATCAACAATTGACTAAAAATATAAATATATACTTGTTTTTATTTTACAATTAAATAAATTTAAGTCTGGGATGACGTAGTTCATCAATTATAATTTTTGTAAATTCGTTTTCGTCTGTGTACACTTCTTTTTGAGCTAGATAAGCTATTTGGTACTTAGATCTGGAGTTTAAACCATGTGTAATAACGCTTTGTCGTAAAATGTTGGCCTCTTCTCCTTGCTTTTGTGAAAATTGCAAAGCTTTTCTCATCTGAGGGTCTAGTATTAGAAGTTTAATATCCCCGTTTATCCATTTTTCAGCTCCGATTATTAACCTAGAATGCCCCTGATGCTGAAGGTAGAGAGGAGCCACGAAAGAGTGATCGCTTTTTTTATTACAACGATTTTTAAAATATTCCCAGATAACTTGAACCATCGTATTCAAATCACATTGATTGCTAGTATAGTCAAAATCAGCTACACACGCATAAATTCTACAAGATCTCATCATAGCAACGACTTCAGTAGCACCAATCCATTTGTTTGTATTTTTTAAAGAATAGTCAAGCTGCATCCCTCCGACTTGGTCATATCCTCTCATCCACGCATTTTCTATTTTTTTTTGAATATCGAGTAGAGTAGGAGTCGTTAGAATTTCAGAAGAAAACAAATGATCTCTTACTACACAATCAAAATTCAAATAAGAAGACAATACTGTTTGAGTATTTCTATACCCACAATCCCAATTCATTGTTTGTGCATGAAAATCGAGCGGGGAACACGTGTAAACTTTTACCAGATCTCTTGGCCATGAATTAAAATATGATTTTAATACAGCGTTACAAACTTTAGTTATAATGACCGCGTTTGCCGAAACCATCGAATAGCCAGTGTTTGGTGTAATAGAACTTTCTAGAAGTTTCATATTACCAACATTTGTTCTCGCAATTCTCGCTTTGTGTTTTTTTTCATTTGTCTAAACATTTTGAGATTATGCGATTGATAATGTTAAATTATTTTTTTAAAAAAAATATATAATTTTCATAAACTTAGAATTATTTGAAAATCCACCTAAAATATTTATCATAAATTTAAATTTCACTTAAAAACAAATAATTGTCACTAGCTTTTTAAATGAAAACGAACCGAGAACTGTGTAAGACTTTGAGTTGTTTTAAGCTGGTAGTTAGTCTTTTCCTGACAATTAAAAAAAGAAACATTCCTTTTCAATACATAGGAATAATAAATATGACGTGTTTCGTAAAAAACTCCTTTAATATTCACATCAATAAAAATATTTTCAAGTTTCTAAAAAACATAATAATCGATCAGAAAATAAATCTTTCAACTGGTTTATCTAATTTCTATAATGACCTTTTTTTGATTTTATTATTAAAAAAAAATTTTAACTGGATCCGATTTAATTATTTTTTTATAAAAAACACAAAAGGAACTATGAGATTTATATACGGTTTTATATCTAATTTAAACCAGGATGCTGTGTTGCTTTTTTTATTTTCTAATTCATTTAAAAAAAAAAAATTTAGCGTTCAAGAGCTTATAACATTTCCATGTACAAAAAAAATTGGTTTGGATTTTTTGATAGAAACCAATTCTAAGTTTAATTTATTGAATTTAGCGGGAATCGAAAAATCGGAAATAATTTTCAAAAAATATTTAGATTTGGCATTTAAAACGGGTTTAGCTGATCTAAATATTTTTTATTACTTGTATAAAAAACAAAAAAAAATTAACGCATGTATGAAAATAGCAAATTATATAAAAAACAAAAAAAAAATATCGATAGAAATAAAACAAAATGCACGTCGAAAGTTTTTTCATTGTTATTTTATCAATTGTTTATTTTTTGGTATTATATTTTTTTTTAGCTCAGGTTTTTTTTTCAAAAAAAATACATCTTATATCTTCAGAAAATATATACTAGCAAAATGGACACGTAACGTGCTTTATTTAGAAATTTTTTTAAAAGAAATTGCTTTTTTTAATTTTTCGTCGAGAACATTTGATATAGATAAAAAACAAACAAAACGATTTTATTTTCCAATTTTTAGTATAAAAAAGTTCTTTTTAAATAAAAAAATATTTCCTTATAAGTTCGGTAGAAATAAAACTGAATTGTATAATTTCTGTTATATTTTAACATATTTTTCAACTCTCGTTAAACCAGCTGCTTATTTTTCATGTAAGGATTGTCTTTTTTTTTTTCAAACATTTTTAAAATTTTTATACTATACGCCAGACGAATTTATGAAGAACAAAGGTTATTTTTTTGACTTAGATTTGATTTTTTTTTACAACAATATGTATATATTCGAGTTTATATCTAAAATAATTCAGGAAATTGATTTTTCATATATATACAAAAAAAAAAGTATTTTTCTTTTGAAAAATAGCTTGGACGAGGGAATTTTATTATTTTTTATTTCAAATTTGTCTGTGTTAATTTATTCAGGAAAAATTAAACATTTAATCTTTTCTTCGATAAATTTTTATACGCTTTTGTTTTTTAGATTTCAAAAAAACATTCAAATTTGGAAAAATATTAAATTTTCAACCCTTTCCTTATGTAATCTAGAAAAAAAAAGAAACAATTTTTTAAATATAAAAGAATATAAAACGCAACAAAATTTGGTTGAATCTATTTTTGATTTTCTTGATATTTATGAAAATTTTCTCAGAAATTCAATAGCATCTATGATGATAAATTTCACAACTGATTTTATAATTTATACCAAAAAAAAAATGTTGGAATTTTTTTCTTTCAGTCTTTTTCGTCTCGAATTTACGCGTTCTAAAAAGCAAACTATTTTTTATGTTAAAAAAATAATTCCAATTATATCTAAAATACAACTGGAATTTTTCTTTTGCTACAAAAACAAAAGTTTATTGAATTTGTTAATATTTTTTTTTGTAAATTTATTTAGAACAATTGGATTTGGTTCTATAAAAGTCATAAATAGTTTGGAAGAAATTTCAGAAAAAAAATTTCAGAAAATATACAACTTGTCGGCTTTTTTTTGTATAAATACAGATTGCGTGAAGTTTTTGAGTACAATAGTTAAAGAATACAAAAAATATGAAAAAATGATTTCTCTCAAAATACAAAGAAAATTAACTTTAAAAAATTTTAAAACTCATATTTATAAAAATTCTTATACGTATCAAAGTATTGATGAATATGAAATCGAAAAAACTTTTACAACTTGCAAAAAATACATTGAGATCGGAATTTTACAAATGTCTTCTATAACGAGAGATTCTATTTTTTCTAAAATGGTTATACGTATTTACAATTGTCTTTTGTTATGTCATGATATAAAAATGAAAACATTAATTATCCTGTCTTTCGGTATATTCGGCATTTCAAATTCAAATGAAAAAGTTTACAATCTTATAAATAGATTTGTTAATCATGCAGAATGGAATGTTGTAAAAAACACTATTCTTTCGATCGGTTTGGTCGGGATTATTTCAAAAAATACGAAAATCTATGTATTGCTTAAATCTTTAGCCAGCTATTATTGCAACAAAATCAGGTGTCTTGGACAAGAGAAACTATTAGATAAATTGAATTTTAATACATTTGTTTTAAAACTAAAAAATATAATTATATCGATTCGCATTTCTCAAACTTTAACGAAAATTTCACTAGCGCAAAATTTCGCAGTGTACTTTTCAAATGAAATTAATAATAATTCAATGAAATATGATATGTTGTTATATATACTATATACGTTTTCATCGTCTAAACACTTTGGATATTGTTCTATAACGCCATTCCTTTCTTTTTTAATCACAACAATTCGATCTAATGTATTTCTTCCGATTAATGAAAAAGTTTACGTAAAACCTTTTAAATTTAAAAAAATAAAAAATATATACCGTTCTTCCCAATTTAAAATTTAAATACGATAAGGTTGTAAATTTCAATTGTATAGAAGATTTTGTTTTAGTTTAGTTAGTTTTAGTATTGGTTAAAATTCAAAAAGTCTCGATACTAATCACAAAAAATTGTCATATGTTTAACCGGTGTACTGTTACTTGGTTAAAATCGAATAGACATATAAAGGATATTTCCTTAGCAACTTTGAATTGCTGTATAAAAAAGCAAGAGTACGATGTGATAATAATAGGAGGAGGGCATGCAGGATGCGAAGCGGCTTTAAGTTGTTGTTCGCAAGGAGTTTCTACTCTTCTTTTTACACTAAATTTAGATAAAATTGCATGGCAACCATGTAACCCGTCTATTGGCGGTCCTGCTAAATCTATCCTTGTTCACGAAATTGATGCGTTGGGAGGTTGGATGGGAAAAATTACCGATCGAAGTTACATTCATAAAAAAATTCTCAATACATCTAAAGGTCCTGCTGTATGGTCTCTAAGGGCTCAAACTGATAAGCGAGAATATTCTGAAGAGATGAAAAAAGTTCTTAACGAAACGAGTAATTTGACAATTTCTGAAGAAATGGTATCCGATATCATTCTAACAAAAGAAGAAAAGATAAAAGGGGTTAAAACTTTTTTTGGAGGATTATTCGAGTGCAAATCGATTGTGATTACAACTGGAACTTTTATGAAAGGTACCATTTGGGTAGGATCTAAAAAATTTGCAGCAGGTAGAATCGGAGAAATGGCTAGTTTTGCTTTGAGCGATTCTTTAAAAAAATTAAAGTTCGATATAAACAGATTAAAAACTGGCACTCCTCCTAGAATAGATTCTAGATATATAAATTTTAAAGTGATGGAAAAACAAAATAGTGATATTATGGAAAATTGGTTTAGTTTTGATAAATCAGAATGGAATTCTCGGCATACATTAAGTTGTTATATTTCTCATACTACTCTCGAAACTCTGTCCGTGATTAGAAGTAACTTACACTTATCGCCTAAATACGGAGGATTCATGAGAAGCACTGGTCCTAGATATTGTCCTTCTATCGAGGATAAAGTTGTAAGATTCGATCAAAAAAAAGAACATCAAGTTTTTTTAGAACCAGAGGGTAAAAATACGAATGAAATATACATACAAGGAATGTCAACTGGATTACCCGAAAATCTACAAAAAAACATTATAAAAACTATTCCAGGATTAGAATATTCGAAAATAATACGTCCCGCGTACTCAGTTGATTATGATTATATACCAGCTACTCAATTAGACAAGACCCTAATGTCGGATATATCAGGACTTTTTTTCGCCGGCCAAATTTGCGGGACCACGGGATACGAAGAAGCCGCTGCACAAGGATGGGTTGCTGGATTGAACGCGGCATTATACTCGTTGCAAAATTCTCTGCTTTCGTTAAGAAGAGAAAGTTCTTTTATAGGTTTATTGGTTGACGATTTGTGTACTAAAAAACTTAAAGAACCGTATAGAGTCTTAACATCTAAATCCGAACATAGGCTTTTGCTCAGAGGAGATAACGCGGATTTCCGTCTTACGCCACTGGGGAAAAAGTATGGAACAGTATCAGAAAGAAAATGGAAATCATTTGAACATAAGTATGAAAATATTCAAAAAGAAATAATAAGAGTTGACAATGCTTTAATAGAAAAAAATTTACAACAAAGATTAACATTTGTAGAAAAACAAACAACTACCTCGTGTGCAAAAAATTGTTGTGTACTAAATCTACTAGACCAACCTTTTTCGAGTTACAAAACTTTAGAAAATTTTCGTTTACACAATTTCAATTTAAATGCAAGTGAAAAAAAACAGCTAGAAATTGAAATTAAATATTCAGTTTATATAGAACGACAAGAAACTCAAATTAATGCATTAGAAGAAGCTTTAGATACTAAAATCCAAAAGAATTTAAATTTTATGAAGATTTTTCAAATTTCAAAAGAAGCACGAGAAAAGCTTGCAAAAAAAAGACCTTCTACTCTAAGAGAAGCTTGCCAACTGGGAGGTGTTAGTCTGCCTGATATCCAAACTTTACTGGTTTACGTTAAAGTTTGAGTTTATTCACAAGCAAATTATCTTGACAATTTATAAAATGTGCATTTGAATTGCCCATATATTTTTTTAAAACACGAGGAATGTGTATAAATTTATCGAACTGATAATTTTCTAAAATACAACAAATGACACGAGTAGTAGCACATAAAGTGGAGTTTAGCATATAAACAAACTTGTTATTTTTCGTGTGAAAATTTGTGTCTGATATAATATTTAAGTTTCTTGCTTGAAAATCAGTACAATTCGAACAAGAAACAAGTTCGCGAAAAGTGTTACTCGCAGGAAACCATCCCAATACATCAGCTTTTTTTGATGCAGTGTTATTGAACGTAGTGGAAGAAATGTTAATAACTTTAAAAGGAATGTTTAATAGAAAATAAAAATCTCGAGCATTTTTGAGAATTTCTTGAAAGAAAACCCAGGAAGAGATTTCTTCACGTTCGCATATAATGAATTGTTCGATTTTTTCAAATTGATGAACTCTGAAAATACCAGCCGTGTCTTTTCCATGGCTTCCGCTTTCTTTTCGGAAGCAAGAACTAAATCCAGCGTATTTAATTGGTAAATTTTTTTTAAGTATTTTCTGATTAACGTGTAAAGCAGATATCGGCTGCTCAGATGTTGCTATTAAAAATTTTTCAGTTTCTTCTTTTATA
Source organism: Cryptomonas paramaecium (assembly GCF_000194455.1). Lineage (NCBI taxonomy): Eukaryota > Cryptophyceae > Cryptomonadales > Cryptomonadaceae > Cryptomonas > Cryptomonas paramaecium. The sequence continues at coordinate 29,251 of NC_015331.1, forward strand.
CAATATAATTGTTCCTTGAAATCTTCTAGTTGTGCGCATTTCATCATAATATTCTTTTTCATAAAATAAGGTGTTTGTATAGGAACGAAATTTCTTTTTTGAAGAAAATCTAAACTATATTGAATTAACGCAGCATTGAGAAGCAATCCTAGTTTTTTGAGAAAATACCCTCTGTTTCCGGATATAACTATTCCTTTCTGATATTCTACTCCTTCGACTTGACTTAAAAGGTCCACATGATTTAAAAAGATAAGTTTTTGTTTCTTTTCAATTGAAATTTGTTTTAAAAAAATTAGTTTGGAATTAGAAACTTTCATTGAAAACATAGAGCTATTATGAACTAAATTTCCAATTGATGTAATTAAAAATTTATTAATATTTTGATATGTAAACATTTTTTTTTCTAATAAATTTATTTTTTCTTTTGAATAATTTACAAAAACCACACGTTCTTTGATCATATTGAAAATAATTTTTTTAGAAAAAACATTAATCACATATTTGATTCTTTCCCATTTGATTTTATTTTTATTATAATAATGAGATAATATAATAATTTGCTCAACTTTCGATTTTTCTACACATCTTCTGCACTGAGAACCTCTTATTATATCCGAAAAATTAGTTTGCTGTTTTAAAAAAAATATTCTGGAGTCAATCATATTTTTATAAAATCTCAATTGTCACAGCCCAAGTTGGTTAACTAAATGGCAACTGATGAAAAAAAAACAAGAAAAAAAAGAGGACACGTTTCGTGTGGATACGGACGAGTGGGAAAACACAGAAAACATCCAGGCGGAAGAGGAAAAGCAGGAGGCCAACATCATTTAAAAACTATGTTTAAACACTCTATTTCTTCTTTTTTCGGAAAAAAAGGAATAAGACGTTTCCATTATAAAAAAAGAGAAAATTCGACTATAAATTTAAAAAAAATACCCGGCTTTGTCCAAACGAATGATAAAATTCGTTTTTTGAATTTAAACACATCTAAACTGCTCGGAAATAAGGCAAAAATATCACCTGCATTATTTATACAAGCTATGTCTTTTTCGAAAAAAGCCAAGTGTAGAATTGAAAACACGGGAGGCTGTTGGGTGGTTACTCCATAAATAAAATACAAAATGATTGTTATGTATATATAATATTTGATAATTATACCATCTACAATGTACTATCACGTTGGGTTTGTTGATTCGAATAAAATCGTAAGTAGTTTGTTTTTTTCAACAAAATTCAATAAATTTTATGAAAATGAAGCCAATTGCTCGATTAAAAAAAATCAAATAAAAAAAAAGGTTGAATTGCATATGGCTAAAAAAGTTACATTTGGAGAAGAAAGTCGCAAATTACTTGTAAATGGAATAAACACCGTAGCAGATGCTGTCAAAATTACCCTCGGGCCCAAAGGAAGAAACGTGGTCTTGGAAAGAAATTTTGGAATACCTCAAGTTATCAACGATGGTGTTACAATCGCTCGTGATATAGAATTAGAAAATCCTATGGAAAACACAGGAGCACGCCTTTTACAAGAAGTTGCGACTAAAACGGATCTCAAGGCAGGAGACGGTACGACTACTTCTACTGTTTTAACGCAAGCGATTATATCCAAAGGGATCAAAGCAGTTGCGTCTGGAATAAATCCTCTTGCTCTGAAAAGAGGAATTGAAAAAACATGTCGTTTTCTCGTAAAAGAAATTAAAGATTTGTCGTATCCTTGTAACGGAATAAATGATATTAGAAATATAGCAACTATAGCGGCAGGGGGAAACGAAGAAATCGGTAAAATAATATCAATGGCGTTTGAAAAAGTGGGAGAAAATGGAAGTACGACCGTTGAAGAATCACAATCGTTACAAGATGAAATTGATTTTACAGAAGGAATGGAATTAGATAGAGGTTACATTTCACCTTATTTTATAAAAGACACAGAACGACAAGTTTGTGAATTAAAAAATCCAAGAATATTAGTAACTGATAAAAAAATATCGTCCATTCAAGAATTGATTCCTATTTTAGAAACAATCGTGAAATCAAAAGAGCCTCTTTTAATAATTGCAGATGATGTCACGGGAGAGGCTTTGTCTACGCTAGTTGTAAATAAAATGAGAGGAATAATCGACGTGTGTGCTATAAAATCACCTGGATTTGGTGAAAGAAAAAAATATTACCTAGAAGATGTAGCTATACTTACAGGAGCAACTTACGTTGCAGAAGAAGCTGGCTTGGCTCTAAACAAAATCACAATCGATCAATTAGGCAAAGCTAACCGAGTAATAATAGCAAAAGAAATGTGTACAATTGTTTCTGATTTTGTAAATCGGGATAAAATACAAGCAAGAATTCGACAAATAAAAAACCAAATTTTGAACAATGATTCTGATTTCGAAAAGGAAAAAGGACAAGAACGGATAGCAAGACTTGGGGGTGGGGTTGCGCGAATTAAAATTGGAGCTGCAACTGAAACTGAATTGAAAGATAAGAAATTGAGATATGAAGATGCAATCAATTCAACTAAGGCGGCAATTGAAATGGGTATTACACCAGGAGGAGGTTCTACCTTATTGACTTTAACTAAAAAAATTCCCGTTTTTCAAACCACATTATTAGATGAAGAAGAAAAATTAGGCGCGTCAATTGTAGAAAAAGCATTGGAAGCCCCTATTCTTCAAATTGCGTCAAATGCCGGACAAGAAGGAGAAGTTATACTAAAAAAATGCAAGGACTTGCCATTCGGTATGGGTTATAATGCTGCCACTAATACTTATGAAAATCTGTTAGATTCAGGAGTAGTGGATGCAGCTAAAGTGGTATGTTGGTCTCTTGAAAATGCATGTTCAATCGCTTCTATGGTTCTAACGACAGAAGCTTTAATAGTAGAAATACCCCAAAAACAGCAGCAGCAAGGCAACAAACCCGACTTACCAGGTGGAGAATATTTGCAGTAAATTATAAAATAATTGTTTTTTTAAAAGAGGTAAAAATGCTTTTCTATGTAAATTTTTTTATTTTTAAATGATGAAAATTTTTTTTAAAAAAAGTAAGTTGAAATTTTTCATATTGTCATAGTTACCCTGATATTAGAAAAAATCTAAACCATTTTCATATAAACTTGTTTTTTCATCATATTTGTAATTGAAAAAATAAAAATTTAGTCGGCCGGTACCCTGTTGAAAATTGATGCTCGATAAACCAATATTTTCCCATTTTGAACTAAAAAAATCTAGTATGTCTAAACCTATCTTTTTTACGAGTTGAATTGCAGACCAAATTCTGCTTTTAAAAAAAATATTTTTTTTATGAAATAAAAAAAAAAAAGCTCTATATAAGAATAAACTTCTTTTATTCATATACCTAGTTGGTAAAAAATAAAAAATAAATGTTTGCTTGATGTGCTTTGAATTTAGTTTATTCATACTAATTATATACGTTAATCCCGGCGGAGACGTAAGCCAATGAAAATAATAATTTTTTGATACATATTTATATGCTTTGTAAAAAAAAAAACCTTTTCTTAATTCCGTGTATTTTTGTTTTCGTGGCTTCTTAGAAAATTTGTATTTTTTTTTATATTTGTATTTTTTTTGTGCAAAACTTGATTTATTAAAAAATTTTGAAGTTTTAAGTTTATGGTAATTAATTGCATAATGATAGCAGTTATGAAAATATGTAGATTCAGGTAAATTTATCCGAGTAAAATACATAGATTTATATATTCCTATTGAATTTAAACGCCTTTTAATTTCTTTAATAATTATTTCCACAAACCTCTTTTTTCTCAACCTCTTAGTAGAACATAAAAAATTAATTTCTGAAATGCATAAAATTTTTTTTCCAATTGTCATTTGTTTTAAAGTTGATAATATCGAGCTAATTATTTTTTTTCCTCTTCGATATTCTAGTTTTATACATAAACATTTGGTCCAAACAGGAGATTTTGTTTCCAATGCTAGGCAATCGTGAGTATAATCAAACGAAAGACCGATTTTATCATCTCTTATATAATTGAAATTTAAAAAAGAAAGTAATTTCTCTAATTCAGTAATTTCAGTCAGATCCAAATCGACCCATTTAAATTGATAAGGTAACAAAAACATATTTAACCAAATTAAAATTTTTATTTAAATTATATTCGAATTTATAAAAATTATTTTACTTCTTATATATAAATTATTTAAGTACTATCGAAATGATTCGTTTCAAACATCTAGGTGTATGCGAGCAAATAGTTAGAATTTGTGATAGCGTGGGATTTAAATATGCTACTAAAATTCAAGCAAAAACTATTCCATATGCTTTAAAAAATCGAGATATACTAGGATATGCTCAAACAGGCTCTGGGAAAACACTGGCTTTTGTGATCCCTATTTTACAAAGCTTATTAAAGTTTCAAATTACATTTTATTCTTTTGTAATTGTTCCTTCAAGAGAACTGGCATTCCAGGTCGCTAGTTACATCGAGACGATAGGATATTTATTCGGAATAAAAATTGGGCTATTGACAAGCGGGATTGAATATGCTACGCAAATTTCTATAATAAAGAGATCTCCTCATATGATGATATGTACACCAGGCAGGTTAATTGAATATACAGAAAAAACAGATAATTTATTTTTAAAAAACATAAAAAAGATTGTATTTGACGAAGCCGATCGACTGTTTCAAAATGACTTTGATAAAAAATTTCTCTCTGTTGTAGAAAATTTACCCAAATTTAAACAATCCTTTCTGTTTTCTGCTACAATGACAATAAATATAGAAAAATTGAAAAAAATTAGCATGTCTAACCCGGTGAAGATAAAAATTAATAAAAAATATAAAACAGTTTCTACTTTGGTACAAAATTATATTTTTATGCCATTTAAATCTAAAAATTGTTATTTATCGTATATTTGCAACGAGTTTTCTGATTGTCTAGCTATAATTTTTGTCGACACTCAAATTTGTGCGGAAAAAATCGCTGTTTTATTGAAAGTTTTAAATTTTAAAGTAGCTTATTTTCATGGAAAACTGAGTCAAGATAAGCGTGCTAAAATTTTACACGACTTCAAATTGAAAAAAATAAAAATTTTAGTTTCCACGGATTTAGCATCACGAGGTATAGATATACCAGATATAGAATTGATAATAAATTATGATATACCGTTGTATACTAGAGATTATATTCATAGAATAGGAAGAACTGCTCGTGCAGGAAAAACCGGGCGCGTTATAAATTTAGTTACACAATATGATATTTCTTCTTATCAAAAAATAGAAATTTTGTTACAAAGAAAGCTTGAGGAATTTAAATGCAATTTGAAAGATATTTTATTCATTAGCAAACGTGTTTCTTCTGTGAAATTGAAAATAAATTATATATTACGTCATAAACTATAAAAAAAAAAAAAAAGTGAACTATTTCAGATTTTTTTACCTCCTAATAATTTTCCCCATCCAATTAATCTCCAATGTTTATGTATTCTTCTGCTTAGTGTTATTTTATAATCTTTTTTAAAACACATAGGAATCGTAAGCTTAATAAATGCTGTATTTTTTTTTGTATATAATATTTTTCCACCAGCACTAGAACTCCCTATATTAACCATTAAAACTTCATTTGAATAAAGAGAAGATACTGAAAAATTTGTGTCCGTTATACCTAAAAGTCTTCTGAACAATTTGTATTTAATTGTTATAGAGATATACACTTCTGGTAACGAATTTCTGTAACCAAGTAATTGTCCAATCAATCTGTCTGCACGTGAAAAAGCAGGGTTAATATTCAACCCTATACCAATTAATCCACCAGGAACCGCATATTTTAAATTATTTTCTTCTGTATTAAGGCTTGTGATTATTGATTTTAGAGGAAAAAACGAGACTTGATGATTTTTTTTCTTGCTGGTTATTCCAGGACGTATTTCTATCTTATCTTTGATACATAAAATTCCTGATAACACGACTCCTCCTACAATTCCTCCTCGAATGTTACTAAAAATAGAACCAGGTTTGTTCACATCAAAAGATCTTATTAGAGATACAATAGGAACATCTTTGAAATTTCTAACCGGTAAAGGAATATGATATGTAATTTTTTGAAGCAAAGCATCGATATTGCATTTTTTTTTTATAGAAATTGGAATAATAGGAAAATCTTTTATATTGGCTTTTTGAATAAAAGTTTTTATCTTCTTGTAGCTTTCAATTGCATCTCTTTTAGAAATCAAGTCAATTTTGTTTTGAATTGTAATTATTTTGTCTAATTTCATTATTTTGATTGAAATCATATGTTCAGCTGTCTGAGGCTGAGGACAAACTTCATTTGCTGCAATTACAACTAAAGATGCATCCATAACCGAAGCTCCGCTTAACATAGTTGCCATTAAAATTTCATGTCCCGGACAATCAACGAAGCTCACGTGCCGAACTAAGCTCATTTCATAATGACATTGGTTACAAAACAAATAATTGACTATCGTAGATTTAGTTGACGTAAAACACCCCGGGCGAGGGCATTGTATATTTTTACATTTAAAAATTTTAGCATTTGCGTATCCTAGCTTAATAGTGATATTTCTTTCGAACTCTTTCTTAAATTTTATGGTCTGTATTCCTGTTATCGAGTGGACAATTGTAGATTTTCCGTGAGCTACATGACCAATTACACCGATGTTAATAATTGCTTGTTTTTTTATTATTTTTTTCATGACAAGAACTTAGATAAATCTCAAAATTTCAATAATAAAAAAAAACTATTTTAACACTCTTATGTATAAAAACATATTAGTAAAAATCTCTAATGTCGTCGAAAAACACACTTTCAATCGAATCTGACGAATTTGCTCTTTTAGAAGGGTTTATATGTAAAAAAGAGCAAAGTAAACGGATTCCATCGGAATCTAAACCTTTAAAAAGCTTATGTATCTCACAAGACTTCCATTGAGGGAATTCGTGCCAGTCTTTAAGCAGATATACACTGGGCCAGTTTTTAACAGAAGGTGTTCCTAATATTTTAAATATCGCGAGTATCTGCTCAATTTCACTTTCTCCACAGAAAATAGGGCGTCCTAAAATCATCTCGGCCATGATACAACCTACAGCCCATATATCAACTGAAGTAGAATAGCATTTAACACCTAACAGAATTTCAGGAGGCCTGTACCAAAGCGTCACTACTTCATGTGTGTATCTGCCTACAGGAACACAAAAATTCCTACTTAACCCAAAGTCCGCAATTTTTATTCTAATTGCATTTTCAATTAAAATATTTTGAGGTTTTAAATCACGATGTACAATTCCTTGATCATGACAATGTTTTAATCCTAGTAAAAGCTGAAAAACAAAATGTTTAATTAATTTGATATGCAATCCGTTATTTTTTTTTTTGTTAGAAATTATAAATGTTCTTAAATCGCAATCTAAATATTGAAAAATTATATAAAGAACCGATTTTCCGGATTTGGTTTTAGAAGAAATTACATCCAAAAGTTTAACTACATATTCGCATTCAGATACCGTCCTCAATACTGATATTTCTCTTAAAGTTGTCGAAGGAATACCCTCTTCTTCATTTGTAGCTAAAGCTCTTTTCAAAGCAACAATTTGCCCTGATCTCAAATCTTGTCCTTTAAAAACTTTTCCATACGCCCCTTGTCCTAGAATTTCAGTTTTTCGATAATTTTCCATATGGAATTGTAAAAATTAATATACATAAATCTGATACCACGGTCACCAAAAGAATTCGCATTTACAAGAACTGAAAAGCAGATCCCTATTATTTACATGCAATATTCCATCTTTTAAAATTACTTTCCATCGTGCATTTCTTCTATAAATTTTGTTTACAATTGACAAAATAAAATTTATAGAATTATCCTCTTTATGTTTGTTCGTAGGTTGATTATTTATATTATTGTATTCCGAATCAGTAGATTCGGACTCGCGAAAATGCGTAAATCTATAAATAGAACAAACAGATTTTTTACTTGAAGAAACAGCTGTATTTTTAAATTTTTTACACTTGTCGATTTTTTTCACTTGAACTAACTTGTAACGGTTAAATGTATTTTTTTTGTGTTTTAAATGAATTAAAATTACATCGTGTTGTGTTTTTAGTGAACACGTATTCTTGTAAATGAAAATAACAACTTGTTGATAAGAAAAATCTCCTATAACTTTTCCTATCAAACAATTCCAAATCCAAGATTTAAATCCTTGATTTTTTTCTTGGCCAGAAAAATTTCGAAAAATATACCAACTTAACTTACATACAACTGGAAAAAAGCTCAAAGTATTCGAAGAAAAAGTCACGTAATATCTCGAATATTTTTCGTGTTTAATCGTGTATTCCTGAAATTTAGACCAAAGACCGGTTGAAGACTCTAATACACAGTTCATTCTTTTTTTCCATCTTTCTTTAAGTTCTAATGGTATATCATAACAATTTTTACTTTTTTTTGTTTCCTTTATGTATTTTTTAAGAGCTTCGACTGTCAAATCGATTATATATGAATATACATCATTTACCAAATCACAAGAATTGTTTTTATTGGACATAAAATAACTTGGCTTGACAACAGGATTATATAATTATTTAAACATATAAGTTTTTATAAAACAAAAAGTAACCAGTATAAAAGAGTGTTTGTTTTTTATAGAGATTTTTGTAATTTAAAGATAAATTTATGGTACATTTTTTTATTAAAAAATTTTATACAGAAAAAAGCTTTTTTGTCTATAATCATAATTTTTTTATCAACAACTATAATTATGTCGTCGCAAATAACCATAAAAAAACGCTATTTTTTTTTATATTTTTTTTTTAAAAAAAATATATTCTTTCCGCGTCAAAATAAAATTTTTAATATAAAAAATAATTGTATACCTGTTAAAGAATGTTTATATCATCAAAAAACATTCGTTAATTTAATAAAATCTATTGTTTATAAATTTACAACAAAAAAACACATGGTTTGGCTATATTTTAACAAAAAAAAAGATAAATTTCATAGATATTCGATTTTTTTATACTTTTTAAATACGAAGATAAAACTTTTCAATTTCTTAAGAAAAGTAGAAATGAAAGCTTTTCTGGTACATGGGATAAACCGAACCACGTAATTTTGTGGAATTTTTAATCTTAGATAAATTGATTCTTGATAATATGAAAAATCGTGTCAAATAAAAATCTACCGTTTTTAAAATTAAAAAAATTCTTAAATTCTGGAACAATTGTATTAATTTCTTGAACAGTAACCGGCATTAAATCGATAAATTTGCAAATTATAAAATAAATTTCTAGATTTTGATGTTTAAAAAATTTAGAAATTTTTTTTTCCATGAAAATTCTGAGCTTTCGTGTTGTCTCTTTTTTTAGTTTAGAAAAGAAAATAACATATTCGAAAATTTTAATATAAAAATTATTATTTTTAAAAACATTCAAATTGGAATTTTTTTTTAACAAGAAAAATAAAACTTCGTCGATAAATAAAGGCATTATCTTATTTTTGTCAAAGCTTGATAATATATTTTCTTTCATCTTTAAATCAATTTTTTAAAACAAAATTTAAATATATAATATATTTTTAAATTTTAACATCAAGTCAAAATTAAAGCTTTCATGATAAATCTAAGTCTATTTCATTTTTTTTCTATACCAAATTCTTTATTAAATGAAAAAAAAAATTATACAAGAAAATTAATTGTATTTTCTGGAAAAATAAAAAAAATTTTTTAGATTTTTTTTATTTTCTCTCAAAAATAAAACTATTACGTTTACAATTATTTTTAGCACAAGAAGAGTTTTTATTTTTGCATGCCTTTATGGTGTTATCTTGCTTTGACTTGAAATTCTACTTAAACCAAAAATTCGGTACAATCAAAAACAACATAAAAATTTCAGGAAAAACTCTTTTTCCTGTACAAATAATTTTGCTGATCATAAAAAGATTAGAAGTGAGTTTTTCTTTCATGTTCAATGTGTCTTGTATTACTCTTTTTTTTCAAAAAAGCTGCAAAATTATGCAAAAAAATATAAATTTTAGTTTTGATACATTTTTGCATTCGGTTTCTCTTAGTCAAATAAGATACAATATAACAAACTACATAGACAAATATATCACAATATTATAAGTTGTAAATTTTTTTAATCGGATGTTTTGTTAAAAAAAAATATTTTTTATATTGGGGTAAAAATAATATAATTAATTTTATTTTATCAATTTTCATCTGTAAGCCAGATAGTTTTTCTCTTACGTTTAATCCAATTTTTTTACTAGAAAAAAAAAATAAATGATTTAAGAATACATGAACTCTGATTACAAAATCGGAAAATTCGCGATCTATTGCATTTGTTGTTTCATACGTTTGAATTTCGAACAAATTAACTAAATATAAAGGAACTGTTATATAAAATTTTTTTGTATATAATTTTGTGATTTTATATTTGTTTCTGATAACGGGAATTACAATATTTTTGTAGCTCGAAAAAGAATTTTTTAAATTAATTACCTGATGAAATCTCCGAATGTCAACTACATTTGTAAATTTTCGATCAAAATTTTTTTTTAACCTATGTCCATTTGAACAGATCATTTTCTGATCGACAAGAAATTTATATTCGAATGTACTGGCAAATAAAGGTATAATTGTAATAAACTGATTTTTAGAGCAAACCAATGGGATTCTGGTATGCCAGTTATCCCAGCTTCCAATTATGTCTACCTTTTTAGCTTTTAATGTCCATATGAATATCATAGGAATTAATATGTCTTCCTCTATAGCTAACACATGTTTGTTTGACGAAAATCTTATCCTCGAAGGCTTCATGGAATTGGAAATATCCTTTATTTTTGTACTAAAATCTAAATTTTTGTATTTAAATAATTTGTGATTGAAGTTAATATCTTGGCTCATTTCACTATATATTTTAATATAAACAAGATTCGATCAAAAAACAAACCTTCCCCCGAGTTTTTTCAGTGCTTTTTTTTACAACCAAAAGAGACACGGTTTGATAAACATGCACGTTTCTTAGAAAAACAAACCTTAGATAATTTGGAAACTTTAACAGCATCTAAATTTTCTGGTTTTGTTCCCAACTTGTATCCAGCAATCTGCGGCCGAAGGTTATCTTTTAGACCGAATAATAAATCTAATTTACAAAAAGAAAAATGAGTCCACATACAAAGTCTACCCAAATGGCCACCTGGAGCTAATTTAAACAAATTCAATGTAGTTATACGGCAAGTTTCTACATCAAAAATATTGCGAAAACACTTTGCGTTTTTTTGATAAATGATAAGCAATTTTTTGCAGCTCGAAGAATATGTTTTTTTTTTGCAATTTAATTTGTTGTTTTTACGTATTCCAATGCTAGAAAGCACTTTCTGTGCATTTTTAGTTTTTTTTAGTAATTCCACGGAATTTTCTACGACTAAAGGTATTTCGGGTATATTATTCAAGTTATAACCATGTGCGGCTATCAAAGCAGAAATACCCGTAGCAGCAATAGCCGATTCGAGAGCTTGTTTTCTTTGATTTTTATTTATTTTGTGATGCCATTTTCTCCAAATCGAATTCGGACCGAATATTCTTCCTCCTCTGCAACTATTTACAGTTGCACCTTGTCCGCTTTTATGTGTTCCACTTCCAGAAATACGGGGCACTCTGGCCAAGGCTCGGCCAGTTCCCCATGAACTCGCGCTCGTCATTGTTCCGGCTTTATTATTTACCGAATGAGGCTGTCTTCGATTCATACGCATATTCGAATGAACGAAATTCACAATATTAGGTTTTATTTTAGAAATAAATACATTCGGAAGGTGTACTTGATCTACTTTCGTTCTATTTTGACAAGAATATATATTTACTTTTACTTTTTTGGGTAACATAATTTTTTAAATATTTAATCTTTCAAAAAAGCAATAATGTTATTATATAATCAAATTAATTATCACCGATTATACTTTGGCTTTATTAATACAAGTTATTTAAATGAATGACGCGGATTTTTTCAAAAAAAATTGCATAATAACCCAAACAGTTCAGCATGCCAGCTTTAAATGTAGTGCATGCCAAAGTGAAAATATAATAGAAGATAAAAAACAAGGAGAACTTATTTGCAAGGATTGTGGTTTGGTTTTTGCTTCACATACAATAGATTTTAATAATGAATGGAGAACATTTTCAAGTGATCAATTTAAAAAAGATCCTAGTAGAATCGGAAGTCATTCACATCCTCTTATAGAATTAAACAGATCTACTGGCATATCCAAAGGGTTAAAAGGGTTTAATTTCTTAAACGAAAGACTTATAAAAAGCCACAATCGTACGAATATTGAAAAAGTAAATTATTTCTTAAATAAAATATTTGTTAAGAACTCTTTAATCATAGAAAAAGCATTTTTGCCTAAGTTTATAAAACAAAAAGTAGAAGAATTATTTAAATTATATTTTGATCATTTAACGATGCGTTCAGATGGTTCCAGAACGAGAAATTTTCTCAAAAAAAAAGAAACAACTTCAATATTAGCAGCTTTAATACTTATTTGTTGCAGAAACGAAGGGATTCCGCGAACTTTTAGAGAAATTTCCGAAATAACAAAAATTTCTAAGAAAGAAATAGGTCTAAAAGTAAGAGCTATACAAAGAAGCTTACGCGGAATTCATTTTACAAAAACAAAAAACTCTGAAAACTTTGTATCTAGATTTTGTTCTAAGCTGGGATTACCTTATTTTGCCGGCGATTTAGCAGAAAAATTAGCAAGACTTGTCAAAGAAAAAGAAGGTTTATATGGAAAAACTTTAATATCAGTGGCTACTGCGGCAATATACATTATCACTCAAATGCCTTTTTGCAATGTCAAATATACTTCAAAAGAAATTTCACGAATAGCTGGAATCAATGAGAACACTCTAAGAATTACATACAAAGCTGTTTATCCTTATAAAAACGAAATTTTGAAACATTTGATCTTGAATGATAATTTAAATGACACAAGGACATATATAACTTATTAAAAATTTACCAAAAAGAAAAATCATTACGCCACCTGGGAATCGAACCCAGATCTCGTCCATGGCAAGGACGAATTTTACCACTAAACCAGTAGCATGTCTAAATTCGGGATACAATAATTTTGTTATTTAAATCAACCGAACACACTAACCTTGCGGTCAATGATAATTTTAATTCGGTAATACAATGTGTATGTGTGTATAAAATTCTAGACTTTCTGTGGTTGAAATTTTTTGTAATTATTTTTTTATTATTTCTAACGCAAACAATTCGGTTTGAATGAATGTTAATGTTGCTATTAAAAAATTTAGGTTCAATTTTTATATTTATTTTTTTTAAATTTCTCAAATCATATAAAAAAATCCTCTCATTCTGATCTAAGATCGAAATGGACCAACCGTCTTGTACCCATTCACAGGCAGAAACCGTTTTTCTATAAGGTAATTGAATAATTTCTCTATTAATTCGAAAATCAAATACAGTAACTTCGTTTTCTTTATTTACTAGTAATAAATTCCCTTTTTTTTCATTTTTAATACAAAAAATATCTTTTTTGAAATTATAGCATGTTGTCCATTTTTCATTTTTCATATCAAACGATTTGAGTGACTTATTGGAATCTACAAAATCAACAAAAAAATTATTAAAACGAAACGAACATGAAATGAATGAATATTTTTGATTAATAGAAAAAGTCTGATTTTTTTTTAAAACAAAAGAAAAATTGCAAAATTCTATTTTGTTCTTAAGGAAAATGAGTATCAGAGGATTGACATTAGGACTCGGGTATAAAAAAAAATGTCTGTAACTTGAATTTTTAATGCAAAATGTGTATCTTTTTTTAAAAATATCAAATATTTTAATATTTTTAAAAGATCCGGTTACAAGTTGATTTTCTTCTTTTAAAAAACAGCAACAAGATATAAAATTTGTTTCTTGAAACATAATATTGTTTGAAAAAACGTATTTAGATTTTTTAAATAACATCTTTTCTTTTTCATACACCAAAAAAAATTTTAAATTTTTTTTGTTTTTATAAAACACTTTTTTTGTCGTATAAAAATTGATTTGGTATTTTTTTTTTCTTAACTCATTTTTACAAATACAAAAAAACACGAGTTTTAAAATTGAATTTTTCAATTCTAGAGTTTTTTTGTATTTTAAATCATTTTTTTTAAATTTTAACATAATTTGTGTCGAATTAAAACGATTTTTAAGTTTTATTTTATTTTCGCAAAATATTTTTACCGGGTGTCCTTGAATTTTTAAAACTTTGAAAAAAAATGACATAACTATCAAATTTAAATTTTTTCGTTAAAATGTTTAATGACACCTATTTCATATGTCAGAAAAAGAAACGTGCAAATTTTATCAATATGATTAAAATAAATAAAATTTTTTAAAAATAATATTATAGTAGTTTAACCAATTTTGTTTTTCTAACCAACATAAGAACAAGTAAATGTTTTTGAAAAATAAAAAAAAATTAATCTGTTTTGAAAAATAAAAAAAAGCTTTTTTAGCATAATAACAACTTTTAAAAATTTTTGCTGGAAAAATACGTATAAAATTTTTAATAAAAAAAGAAAAAACTAGTGGAAATAAAACTTTATTTTTTAATTTGATGTAAAACCTGAAATCCAAATTCAATGTACCATATATACCGTGTTTTTGAATACTTTCGATATTACCGATATGTATTATTTGATTAGATTGATAATTTATAAAACCAATCTCTGGCCATATTTCTTTTTCTTTATATAATTTATGTGAAAATTGTTGAGATTTTTTAACCGTGTTATATTCTTTGCGAAGTTTTAAGGTTTTTTCATGAATATAAAATATAAAATATAAAATGTATTCAAAAAAAATTTTCTTTGTATCTGAATTAAATTGATAGCCAGTCATACTATTTTGGTTTATTTTTTTGTAAAATTTTTTTTCTAAATGTCTTGTAATTAAAAAGGTATACAAATCACCCACTATTTTGCCTGCTTTTTTAAAAAAGTTATATCTAATTATTAAAACTGTATAACGTATAACAACAAAATTGATTATATGCAACAAACATTTTGTGTTGATTTTTTTGTAATTAGTTAAAAGCAAATTTTGAGCAAAAGCAAATTTTTGCTTAATTTTATTTTTATATAAAAAATTTTTAACCAATTCTTTTTTTTCTTCAAAATTGGTATTATTTGATATTCTTAGAGCTAAAAATAAAATACCCATTCTTTTGTAATGGATTTTCCACAAAATTTGGTTTATACTTATACAAATATTCTGCTTTTTTTTAAGTAAAGCAATCCAATAAATTCTGCTTTTTTCCAAAAATTTTGAAAAAATAAGACTAGGCTTTTGTTTATAAAGTTCGAGAGTTTTTGGAAAAACTGAATATTTTTTTAAAATTAAAAAATAAATAAAATGTAAAAAAACACAAGAATTATGAAGCTTTTTTTTAGAATTACGCAAGAAGTAAAACGAGTCACGTACATATGATTTTAAAAAAAACAAAAAATTATCTTTCAGTGAGAAAAAAATTTGAATAATTCCAAAATTTACAAAAAACTTAGAACAAAAAAAAATAACAACAAATATTAAATTTTTTTTTTAATTCTGAATCTAAATCCTTCTATTTTTTTGTTTTTTTATTAACAGACTAATGATAATTTTTTTATTTGTTTTTTCAATACTGTCAAAAAATTGAAAAAGAATCAAATTATTACCTGTTTTTTTAAAAATACGCGAATTTTTTTTTTCTACACGTAAATTAAAAATTTTATTTATTTTAATATTAAAATGTAGTTTTGTTTTATTTTTTTTTGGTAATTTATTATTTCATTCAAATCTTGAAAAATGTAATAAGCTGTAATATGACAAAATTCTGTAGCAAAAAAAAAAAGAGCTCTGGAAAATTGTAGCGTTTTTTCAAAATAAATCTTAATGTGTTTAATAAATGTTGTGTACATAAAAAAAACATGAACTATATTTTTTTTATGTATACTGAAATTAAGTCTATGTTTAAATAATTCTGAAAAAATATTTTTTTTGAAATTTGAAATTTTTTTAATATTACAAAATAAAAAATATAATAAAAATAAATTTTGATAATTTATATATCGAAATATATTAATTTCTATTGTGTAACTGAATTGTGTAAAATGAGAATCTATTGACATAGAATACCATAGTTTGAAATTTTCTTGTTTGATGTTTGTGTGCTTGAAATGAACTAAAAGCGAATTTCTTTTTGATATTTCGAATTTATAATTAAAATGAACAAATTTTTTGTACATGTTTGAAATGGCAAAAAAGAATTTTGTCGAATAAACCATGGTCAGTCTATATCTTGTGAGTAATATGAAAGAATTTGTTAATGTTTTTTCATAAACCAAATTGATTGTATTTAATTTTAAAACTGAAGATAGCTTAAATGTATTTAAAATCCAATCTACACACAAATCAGAATTATAAGTGATATGCTTAAGTGTGGTTAATATTTTCTGTTTAAAACAAAATCGACTTTTCCATCTTCTATTTAACTTTAAAAAATTACAAAAAAGAAGAAAATTTAAGTTAAAATTTTTTTTCGAATAATTTAAATTCTTTTCTTTCTGAAAAAAAATTCTGGTTTGTGCGTGAATTAAGATTATAAAAAAAATCTTTGAGTAAACCCGGAATAAGAAAGGAAATTTCTTAAAAAAAAACACTCGTCGGAATAATAAAAAATTTATCCAATATCCTTTGTTCCATAGAGTCGAAAACTTTTCCATTCGTTTTTCATTTATATTTTGTTGGAAATATTGGTAATTGAAAAAAGAATATTCACATAAAGTAGTAAATTTTTTTTTATAAAAAATATCTTTTCGACTAAACTCATATTTTTTTCTCAAAAATATACTATTTTTTTTTTGAAATACTTCCTTCAAAATCGTCAACTTGAAAAAAAAAATAACATTAGTAAAAAGTAAAACAATTTTTTTAATAAAAAAAGAAGTCACTTTGTGTTTTTTAAAATAATACTGAAAGAAAGTTAATTTTTTAAATTTAATCACTTTTTCAAAAATAAATTTGGTTTTAAAACTAATCCAGCGTTTTACGAGAGCAAGATTTTTTAATCTGAACAAGATAAAAAAAAAATTTTTTTGACATATAGAATTCATAAACAATTTACAAAAAATCATGGTAAAACTAAATTTATATGCGTATTTTTTCTGGAAGGTATGGAAAATATTTTTCAAAAAAAAAAAAAACAAACAAACAAATATTTCAACCTTTTTTAGTTTAACTTATATTAATGTATATTAAATCAACAAACCTTGGTAATTAGTTTGGAAAAATTTTTTCTGGCTTTACCATATTAATCTTTCAAAGCAATAAAAAGAAAATATAATTACAAAAATTAAAGTATTTAAGCGCAGAAAAATCCTAGAACATGAAATATTTAAAATCAGAATACAGCTTAGATCAACTTGTATTGGATGAGGAAAATAAATTAATTTGTATTCTTTTCAATAGTAATTATCAAGACTATTATTTTTACAAATCTAGTTGCAGTAATTTTTTCAGGAAAAAGAAAAAGAAAAATATAGTTTTTTTCTCAGTCGATAACACAATATCGAAAAGCTTTAACCAGATCTATGAAATTTCAAAAACTTTCGATAAAATCTATTTTTATAAAAATAAGAAAATTTCATTTAATTAGCTAAAGTATTAAGGATATTTAAAAAAAGTGCCTGTAATGAGAATCGAACTCACGATTTTTTGTTTACGAGACAAACGCCGTACCTCTAGACTACACAGACATCACCGGACCTTCTTTTTAAAAAACATTACAAAATTCACTAACATACATGCAACAACTGAAAACATCGGATGAAGAAAACCGGTTAATTTGATTCCGAATTAATTTTATAGATTTTTTTTTGATTATACATATATCAACATTTCCTCCCGACCCCAAATCATTATAAATTCCTGCCAAAATAGATTCTTTGGCTAAATTTAAACCGATTCGCAAATCCATGTAATCAGAATAAAATTTTTCCAATATCGACGCAGATGCTAATGAACCTGATCCCATTGTAATAAAATAAGAATTTTCAACTAAACCATGTGGATATATTCCGTATAATTTTCCTCCGACAGAATCAAATCCAGCTAAAATCAAAGCGGCTGAAATAAAACCTTGAAATCTGTATAGGATATTTTTTAAAAAAAATGCCACAGATTGAAGCTGAGGTTCTTTTTCAGTAAAATTTTCTTGTAATTCAGTTTGTTCGAATATTGTTTTGGTCAAGTATTCATTGTCAGCTGACGTACCAGCTCCACAGCACGAAATATTTTTTGATATGAAATGTATCTTATCACAAGCAACATCGCATATAACCTTACCATTAGTGGCGCGAGTATCTGCCGCGAGTATAATACCGTCTTTAAAAAGCAGACCTATTATTGTAGTTCCTGTTTTTTTAAAGTTAAAATTTATTTTTAATGTTACCATTTCACTTTTCCAATAATTTTTGAAAACAAAAATTTTCCAAATATCATAATCATCGTCTATTAAATTCAGAGTCATCCCAGTCATTTTTTTTAAAAAAGAAAACTTGTGCACCTTTGATTAGTTTCGAAATTATACAAATTTTTCAACATGCACGGATTGGTACGTAAATCAAAAAAAAATTTTACTGGTTCTATTATATTCGTTCCATAGGTTGCAATTAATTGAAAATTGCTTGAAGGAATTTTCTTTAGAAAGCCATGCTATGTTTAACAAACCTTTATTTTCATCTGCTAAAATTTTTTTCATCATGGAACTGATTATTTCTATACTTTTTCTACAGCATAATTTTTTATACACTAAAAATTCAAGTTTCGATTGGATTAAATAAGAATTTATTCCAATTGTTCCTGCAAAACATTTCATAAAAAAACCAGACAAGAAAATAATATATAGTTGAAATAAATTACGATCAATTGATCCTATTACAAAAGAACACGCTAAAGGGCGTAAGTGCCAGTATATAGTATGTATGTGAAGAAATGAACAAATTTTATGTATAATTACTATACTTGTTAACATATTAGAAAAAAGCTTCAAATAATTTTTGTTGTCAGAATTGACTTTTTGTATAATAAAATCAATATCGCTAGTATGCCCGGTTGCTCCTATAAAAACATTTTTATTTAATTGACAATTGCCAATGTGACCAGATTGATAAATTGAATTAAAAGAAAGGCCTTGAGAAACTATTACTAAACCATCCTTGCAAACTAAGCCTATGACAGGAAAACTCTTCGACACGAGTTTAGATGCATATTCAATTTGAAGGAGCCTTCCTTCTGGGGAATATGTTAAATTAGACAGATCGTATCCGGAATAAATAGTAGTCATTCGAAAAACACAGTAAAAAATTTTCTTCAAGCCTTAATAAAACATGCACTTTATGAATATAAAAAGACTTCTTAGCTAGTTAATGGGAAGCATTCTTCTTTTCGTTCTCGAGGAGACTTGAACTCCTAACCTTATGATTAACAGTCATACGCTAAAGCCCATACTGACCGACTGAGCTACGAGAACACTCGATGGTAAACATTCAATACAAAATAAATATTACCTTTATATAAGATTTTGCTTATTTTTTCAGTATAGTAACCATATCGGGCAAAGGATTAACTGGCCCTTTTTTCCCATATGGATCCCATGGCAACATAATAGAAATTTTTATACCAATCACACCTTGCTTGAGAATGCAGTGCCTAGTTGAACTAGAAATATAATTCTTCACCGCTTGTCCTGAATGAATAATATAACCTTCTGTAAATTTCATGGATTTGGCTCGTTGTGCTCTTAATTTACCTGATATAGTAATAAGGCACCCTTTTGCGCCAGATTCCATTATTGAACGTAAAACGCTGTAGCAAGCTTTCCGAGTAGTTATTCCTTTTAGAAGTTTATATCTTAAAAATTCAGCTTGAATACTTGACACGAGACCCCGGTTTATTACTTTTTCAACGTATATATTTAAATTCGAATCTTCTAGTCCAAACCTTTTTTTTACTAATAAAGTTATTTCTCTAATTCTTTTTCCACCTGAAATTATCATTTGTTTTGTTCTGACCGTTTTTAATATCAATTCAGTTTTAATAGAACTTTTTTTTAGCTCCATTCCCGAATAACCTTCTTCCCGTAACTCTCTCGATAAAAGTTCGTTTACCTCCGAAAAAAAAACCCCATCAGCTACTATTTTTTTTTTACCTGAAAGCATTGTCAATCTATTGTATAAATTAATATAAAAATTTAAATATGAATCAATATTTAAATTTTTAAGCGTACCAACAATACAATTTATTACAAGAGGCTAGTAAAAAAAATTTAAATATATGATGTGATAACAATTCAAATAAATTCGATCTTCTTTTTATACACAAAAAAACATTTTTTTCATAATCAATAAAAATAAAATTTTGATACGTTCCTATCAATATTTTATTTTTATACGGATTCCAAGCTGCTGAAATTGTTTGTTTTGCTTGATTTACGCAAAAAATGCACGATTGGTTATATACATCCCAAATTTTGATAAAATAATCAAGAGAAGTGCTGAGTATTAATGTACGTATAACTAAATTATGATTTAAAATAAATGGTTTCCATTTTAGATCAATTATTTGTTTAAAATGGGCATTTATTTTACTTATTAAGTTCATTTTTTTTTCATGATATAACCACGTATATATTTTCCCCCTTTTAGATCCACTGCAAATAAGATTATTTACAAAATAGATATCTGCATTGCATATTTTTGAGTTGTGTGCAAAAACTTCTTTAAAATATTTTTTAGATAAATTGGCAAAAATTATTGTAAATTCGTTTATAAAACTTAATAAAATTTTTTTATTAAACCAATTGATAGTTAGAAAATCAAAATTATAAAAATAAACATATAATAATATTTTAAAATTCCAACAAGAAAATATAGCAAATTTGCATTTAAAGCATCCTGTTATAATATGAGAAGAATTTTCGTTCCATTTGATAATATCTATATAAAAATTTACAATATTTGTGCTTTTAATTTTTTTTCCAGTTTCAGCCCAGAAAGAAATTAAGTTAAAACGAGAAACTGAAACAAAAATAGTACCGGATAAATTAACATCTATCATGGTAATTTTATTTTGTTTCGTGCCAGGCTTATTTTTACTATCAAAAAAACAGGAATCGCTGATTTTTAGTAAGCTTTTTTTATTTTCATTTAGTATTCTCCATATATAAATTTTGGAATTATTCGTATCTATATAAGCTGCCATTTTTCTAGGATGCCAGACACAGGAGTTTATTAAATTGTTATTTAAAAAAGCAACAATTTTTGTTTTTGTGAATTTTTTATAACATATTTGATTTAAAGTTGTTTTTTTGTTTATTAGAAAATTAAAAACATGTAAATTTTTGCGAAATAATTGAATAAAATTATTTTCTATTTCAAAATAAAATAAGCCTCTCCGAAAAATCGATACCAAAGATCCGGGCGGGATAAAAAAATTTTTATATTTTAAATAGTTCAAGTTACATTCTTGGCCAAAAACAAATGAAGAATGAAAATACCCGCATTCTTGGAAGTAAGAAAATATCAAAAAATTCAATTCTTCTTTGTTATAAAAAAACATATTTCTAAAGAAATATTACTTTAAAATATCTAAATTTAAGTTATATTTTAATATTATCAAATTTTATTTAATTATGTATATATAAAAAATTTTTTCTGTTAAAAGTTGAATATAAAAATACACGTGTATTTTTTTGTTTGAAAAAACTAATTTGCTAAAATTAACTCGTATAAATTTATTCATATTTCAACTTTAAAACATAATCAGTCAAAACAATATTTTGCATATGTGCTTCAGTTTTTTAAAACTTTACATAATTTTAAAAAATGTTACACGTATTCTAATATGGAAAATTTGATTTCAGTCGTGATTGAATTTTATTGTAATTACGAAACACAGATGATATTTGACTTATTTCAAAAATTAGTTGTTAGATCTACTTTTTTATTTAAATTATTAAGAAATAAGAAAAATTTTTTTTATCACTCGAGTAAAGCATATTTTAACTACCAAAAGATTGTTTTTGTGCAAATATTCAATGTTTATATGTTTAAAAGTTCGTTTAATTTTTTATCTTTATTAGATAAATTTAAATTTCGTTCGAAATTAAAAGAAAGAATTCAGGTTTATATTTTTTATAAAAAAGGACATATAATGCTTCATGGTATATTCAATTCAGAATATTTCGTTCAAATCATAAACAGGGAAATCGTTTTTTTAAAAAAAATACAAACTTTTCTCGGATTAAAAAAATTTGTTTTAAATAAATCTTTACCAAAAACTTTCCGTGTCAAAAAACTTCTAATGTTTAATATTATTTTTAAAAAAAGAATATTAAATAGTTTTTCTAAACACGCAATTTTACCTTTAAACTTTGGTTGGTTTGAAATAAAAAATTTACAACTTTTTGACACTAGGAAAATTTTTTTAATAAAAACACGGAATTTATTGCAAATAAAATTATTTAAAATTTTTTTGTATTTTTATTTTAAAAAAAAAATCATTTGTTCCACTTTTTTTTAAACTTGTATGTTTTGTTATAGAATGACTATGTTTTTTTTTTCTTAAAAAAATTTCTCACGATTGATTCTTGTGTGAAGTTTTTTTTCTTTAATTTTAAAATTGCTTTAGTTAAATCTTCCTGAATTATTATGTTTCGATTATTTCTAATTGCAAATATACCTGCTTCAGTGCATATCGATTTTATGTCTGCGCCCGTTGAACCCTGGAGAATTTTGGATAATTTCCATATATCTATTCCAGATTGAATTTTGATATTTTTAAAATGTATTTTGAAAATAATCAAACGTCCTTCTGTATTAGGGCTAGGAATTTTAATTTTTCTATCTATTCTACCCGGTCGTATTAAAGCTGAATCTAAAACATCTATTCGATTGGTTGCCATCAAGATTTTTATTTTTTTTTCAGATTCAAATCCATCTAACTGGTTCAGTAGTTCTAGCATAGTTCTTTGTACCTCGAGATCCCCCCCCGTTGAATCGTTGGAAATTCGGCTTGATCCTATGGAATCCACTTCGTCAATAAATACAATGCTAGGAGAATAATCTTTGGCCATTTTAAATATGTTTCTTATCATTTTACCCCCTTCTCCTATGTATTTTTGAACTAATTCTGAACTGCTAACTTTGATAAACGTACAATTAGCATGATAAGCTACTGCACGAGCTAATAAGGTTTTTCCTGTTCCAGGTGGACCGTACATTAATACTCCTTTAGGCTGACATACTCCTAATATTTCGAACATTTCGGGAAATTTTATAGGAAGTTCTATGACTTCTTTCAATTGTTCTATTTGAAAATCAAGCCCTCCGATTTCTTTGTATGTAGAAGTAACTGTTTTATTTTTTTCTACATGTATCAAATAAGACAGCGAATTTTTTATGGAATCTAAAATTCTGTATACCGAATGATTATGATTTCTTAAGACAATACGAGAGTTTTCCGAACAAATTATTTTTTTTGTATCATTGGAAAAATTTATAACGAGTTTTCCATCCGTATTGGTTTTTACTAAAAAAATATTTTTCTTAATACGTTTTATAATATCTGCTATATACAACCCCTCTTTTTGTAAAGAGAAAAATTCTCCTTGTAATAGATTTATATATCTATTTAATAAAAATTCCCTATTATTTATAGTTTTTATTCCATATTTTAAATTACAGATAATCTTTTTTGTACGTAAAAATCTATTTATAAAAAAAAATTCAACTTCAAATAAATTAGTAATTATTGTCATTTTTTTTCCTAAAAAATTATTATTTTTTTATAAGAGTTTATAATCATAATTTAATAAATAAAACGCGATTATTTTTATTTTAAATTTTTCCAAAAAGAATTGTACAATCAGAATGACTTGAAAGAAAAGTGCAATATGTTATGGCTTTTAAAATTTCTTTATTTAAAAAAAAAGAGAATCTTATAAAATAAAAATTTGTAGATTATCTTTTAAAAAATTGAATATAATTAAAAACATATATCAAACTAGAAAAATAGAAGACTCCGCAACAAACGAGATTCGAACTCGTGCAGAAAACATCCACCAGCTTAGCAAGCTGGCGCCTTAACCACTCGGCCATTGTTGCTCGGTCATCTTTAGTTAAAAAATAAATAAAACACAAGGAATCCAGTACCAATAATGAATAAATAGAAACACACGACATATATAATCGTCTTTGTCAAAATCACAACAGCCAATAATCAACGCATGTGCTAAAATTGTTCCAAATTTTTCTATTTCATTCTGGGTTTTATCAAACATTTTTTTTCGGAAAAAAATTTCGATTTTTTTTCTTCTCAACGTGTTTTTATCCTTTACAACACTTAATGCCAACGAAATCAAAGAACTTTGCCTAACAAAATCAACTTTATCTATCGAAAGTTTCTTTAACAATCGTATTGCAGTATAAGAATTGTTAAAAAAAGAGCTGACTCCAATCGCAAAAGCTCCGCCGCTTCGGACGAAAGGATCGATATGAGTGATCAGCTTTCGAACTATTTTTTCAAAAAAAAAAAATTTTGAAAAAAATATAAAGCCTAGGTTTAAAGAAGCTATTCTTTTGGTATCTTCATCGATATCGTAAAAAATATATTTTAAAAATTCTTCACTAATCGTTAAATCAGATGAACCATGGAAAGCTAATGCGTATATTCCTATTATACCGTTTTTTATAATTGAATTTTGGATATGTTGCAATCTTCTAAAAACTTGCTGTGCAATTTGTTTTTTGCTCTTACATAAAATTGCCAATGACGTGAATATAAACCTGATTGTGTTTTCATTTTGAATTGTATTGACTACTTTCAACATGCTTTTTAAAACATATTTGGGTTTTTCGCCATAACACATCCCAAACGTTAAAGTTAGCAATTCTTGTATCTTGTTGTTATTCGTTAGATTTAAAATTAATTTTTGTAAAAAATCTTCTTTCGAGAAATCTTTCACTATAAATTGATTATAAAAAATAACATCTGAAGAAAACCCCTCTTTTTCTGCATGCTTATTTGAATGTGCATTGTGTTCTAAAAACATCATGTATTTCTTTATAAAAAGCTCTTTATACTGGTTTAAAAAATTTATATTTGTAAAAACTCTGTATAAAATTCCGTTTTTTAAATAAATTGAAATCCATTCTTTTTCGATCAGGTCTAAAAAGAATTGACAAAAAAAAAAATTTCGACGATATATAAAAGAAAAAAAATATCCTGCTAAAAATTTTAACCACGTATTAATTTTTATGTATTTTGATATTTTTAAAAAATTTGTGAAGATATGTACATTTTTAAACTTTACAAGTAAAAAATTAAATGTGATTAGAATTACAGTCTTTGTTAGATTATGAATTTCGCCTTTTTTTTTTATATTTTCTATACAAAAACGCAAGCTACTATTAATTTCTAAGAAATTTAATTTTTTTTTTTTAAAAAAGTTAAAAAATAATTCTCGAAATAATATTTGATAATTTATACCATTTAAAATCATCAAAAAGCATCTGGAAAAGCTTTTTAACCAAAATATATCAAAGTTTCCAAGCCCTATCATAAAAAAAAACTTTAGAAGTGTACGCTTTTGTTTTAAATTAAGTTTTAAAAATTTTCTGAAAAGAAAACAAATATATCCTTGTTTTCTGATGAAAAAATTACGCAAGCATTTTGTTGTAAGTTTCGAACAAATAAATTTATATAAAATAGTATTTGATGTCGATTTTTTGAATAATTTATAAAAATAAGAATACTGAAGTGTGTTAAAGAAATGTTTTTTTAGTTTTTGAACAAGCTTTTCTGAGTTATCAAGCCTGTTTTTTCTCAAAAATGCTAAGTTGAGAATATCGGTATATCTAAAACTTTCACATATTAAAAGAAGTAATAAATTATTTTTTTTTAATAAATACAATTTAATCAAAACTATTTCAAACAAAATTTCCAGTAATCTCCATGATTCATCTGACCATTTATTGAAAGTTGTATAAATAGCCAACCCTTTTTTTCTGCTATTTATATATTCATCTATGCAAACAATAATGAAATTTTTTGGTAATCTAATTTCTTTTTTGTTCGAAACTTGATTTACATAGCTTATTAGCTTATTTCTTTCTTTTTTAAGCTGAAATACCTTCAAAAAATTACTCTTGCAGTAAAAATATTTTTTTTTGGTAAAATTGTACAAAAATTCAAACCAAAATTTTACGTATATCTTTAAAACTTTTTTTTTATGATTTTTTTCAAAAAGAACATTAATTTTAGTTAACTTATATTTTTTTAAAAAACTCATCTAATTTGTTTTTTAAAATTATATACAGCAATTTAGCCAAAAAGTCTATCAAAATTTAAATTCTGTGGTTTATCTCATTAATAATACCATTTCTACAAAAAATTGAATGAAAACTTTCCCTTCGTGTTTTCGAAAAGAAGATCCTTTTGTTGTCATTAAAAATTATATTCATTTTAAAAAATGGTTACATAGAAATTTTTTTTTTGAAAAAAATCATAAAAAAAATTTTTTTATTTCCATAGCGATCTTAATTCTAGTTGATTTTTTAAAAAAAAACTTCTTAATTCCCTTTAAAATATTTATTGCTATATTTAATTCGGACAAAGATGTATTTTCGGAAAAAATGACAAATTTGTTGTTAAATCCACAATATACGAATATATTGATTGAAAAAATAATTAATCATTCTAAGATATTTTATTTCAAATTTTCATTTTCTGTTTTTTACGACTTAATTAGTTTCCTTGAAAAAAATTCATATACTACATTTTTAAAATATATTAGCAAATATTTTCATGTTGATTTTTTATACGACATTCGTAATAATTTTGACAAAGCTTTCAAAAAGCTTGCAAATAAAACAAATGGTTTATATACAAAAAAATTTTACAAAACCAATTTATTCAGATCAGAACTTAAAAAAAATAAAAATTTTTTAAAAGTTTATAAAATGATAAAAATTTTCGGTAAAAAAACGAATTCGATTAATTCAGTTGATACATCTTTTGATGAAAATTTAATAACGTTAGCACTTGATAATTCTACGGTTAAAGTTTTTGACTTGAGTAGGGAACTTAATACAAATTTAAATTTTTCATTGATAGGCCATTCGGCTAGCGTTATATGCGCTAAAGCTTTTGCATGCAAAAATTTTGTCGTAAGCTGTACTTTAAACGGAGAGCTATTTTTATGGTCATTTCGCTCAAAAAAACTTCTTTGCAGTTATGAAAATTTTAATAAATCCATCTGGACAATATCTTTGAACAAAAAAGAAAAACTTTTTTCTACGTCAAATGACAATGGATTGGCTGTGTTATGGGCGACTAACCGTTTATTTCCTTTGAGATTTTTTAAAGGACATAAATCTTACATAAATGTAATCAAATGGCATCCTTATAATTTGCATATAGCAACAGGATCAGATGACGGTACAGTTCGTGTATGGGATATAAAAAATCCCAAAACATCTGTTTGTTATAAAAAGTTTAAAGAAAACGTGTACAATCTTGAATTTTCTCCAAATGGCTTTGAAATCTGTATATCAGGAAAAAAATACATAGATATATGGGATATCAGAACCCAGAAAACATTAAAGAGAATTAACACAAATTGTCCAGTTACAAAACATTCTCTTTATTCACCAGAGGGATGTTTTTTATTTTACAATTTAAACCAAAAAACGTTAAAAATATTACAAAGAAATTCTCTGGATTTTCCTTGTGATAAAATGTCGCCTTTTAAACACATAAAAAAACTTTACCTAACGGATTCGAAAATTAAAAAACTGCATGACATAAAATTCAATCGCGCGAAAACGTTAACAATCATAGGAATTTAGTAATATATTCAGTTTTCCAAAAAAAAGTCTCCCCATAAAAAAAAGACGGTTTTTTCTTTTCTTAAAAAAAAAAATCCAAATTCATCACTAAAATCACGCTTAAGTTTGATTGCTAATTTATTTTTTTTTAAAAAAAAGTTTACTCTTTTGTAAATTTGATTTATTTCGTTTTTTTTCAAAAAAAATTGAAATTTCGATAATTTTAGGCTAAAGTTTTCATAAAATAATTTAAAAAAAAATGCACGAGATTTCATATTATTTACATTGAAAATAAAAAATAAAAAATGACTCAAATGAAGGAACATAAAATCTATGTACTCTTTGTACAAAAGAGTATGCTCGCAAATCCAATTTTTTGTAATTATGTGCTTGGTTGGTGTTTTATTTGATATATTTTTAGCAAATAAATAATATATAAAATATTTTAAATCATAAAAAAATTGTAAAAAATACATATATTTACAATATTCCAAAACGAAATGTTCGTGATTGTAAAAAAATTTGACATTTGTTTTGATTGCATATTCTGAACTACTAAAAAAACTACAACTGATAAAAATTGGTTTATTAAACTTATTAATATTCGTATAAAAAAAGGGAGATTTAGCTTTTTTTTCATATCTTTTAACGCAAAAAAGAAAACTAGAATTATCTAAAAAATGTAACATTTTGTATTTTTGTATCGAATACAAGGTTTTTATATTGTTTGAACAAGCAATTATTGCTGCCAAAGTTTTAATGTGTTGAATTTTTTTTTTCATAAAATCAATAATGCTTTGGAAAAAAAAACAGGTCTGATCTATATTAATTAGATTTATTTTAAAATTAATTTTCACATGAAAAAATTCGCGTACGCTTTTTTTCAAAAACAAAAAAAATACATATTTTTATAAATACGAACAATTTCCATGTGTTCGACAAAATCAATTAAGAAAGTTTGTTAGAAATTCTAATCTAACTACTATGTTATATTTTTTATATAGAAAAATTAACAAGATTTGGATTGAACCCATGTTGCGTATATTTTTTTAGCTTTATTATCCATGTCACGTTGCGCTTTTTGAGTTATTATTCTATTGTCTTTTTCATTTTTCTCGATAATTTTAAGCTTCTCTAGCTCTTGTAAAGCAAATCTAAGAACTTTTCCGTTTTTATTATGAGCTATTTTTGAAGAACAAAATTTTTTCTCTTTTTTGATGTAAAACTTTCTAGCTAACGATGCTAATTTGTAAAAAAACCAATCTGAAGAATATGGAGAATTTTTCCGAGAATTTTTTGTTTTTACAATATCTATCCAAGAAGGTACATCGACCTGTCCTCCCTTTTTTAAAAAATTTGCATAAAATGCTATGAAAAAATCTGCCGGAATATCTGTTACAGTCGGTGTTTGAATGCACATCTTTTTTTTTTTTGCGTTAAAAAAATACTTGTAAATAAAATTAGTTGTGCTCGGCATAAAAATATTTTATACAAAAGTAATACAAATGGCACGCTCGAACGGAAAAAGGTCAAATACACGAGATATGGCTACTCGTGGTTTTAGATATCATGGAATTCAATACACTCCATTTAGTTTTACAAATTTTAAAATTGGAGATATTGTTGATATAAACATCAATTCTTGTATTCACAAAGGAATGCCTTATAAATTTTACCACGGTAAAACCGGAAAAATATTTAGTATATACAAATCTTCAGTTGGAATAAAATTAAAAAAAAAAATTAAAGGTAAAAACATAATAAAGAAAATCAATGTTAAATTTGGGCATTTTAGGAAAAGCGTTTGTAAATTTGAATTTTTAAACAGAATCAAATCTAAAGAAAAAATTAAGCATCGATTAGGATCAAATCAAAAATATTTTTTTTTTCAAAACAAACCCTATTTTAATGATAAAATATCCAAATTTATCTTTAACACCTTTAAGTATGTAGACCCAGAGCCATTCCATATAATAATTTAATTTACAAATCGTCTGATTTGAATCTTACTGAAAAAGGCAGGTGGCTTTTTACAGCATACTTAAAAATTTCGTAAATTTTTTCGTCTACATCTACCAATTTAACCTTTTCTGTAAATTGCATCAAGTTTGTGCTCGACATAATATCTTTTTTTTGTATATTTTCTTTATGTAATTTTTCGAACCCTTGTTCCTGTGTTTTTTTACTTAAATGGGTGACATAACCTGCTATTTTATTTCTTAGTTTTTTAGAAGGTATAATTGCCATTTCGTCGCAAAATCTTTTATTTATCTGAAAATCTAAAGTTAAAGAAGAGTTGTATTTCTCAAAAAGGAAATAAGCAGATTTTTTAACAGTTTTTGTACTCACACGTCCCATTTCAAATTATTATATTTTTTTTATAATTGTAATAGACAATCTGTCATTTTATTCAAACGCCGACAAATTTTTTATACACAGACAATTTTTTGCAAACAGAGTTTAAAATATTTACTAATGAAAAAATTACCCATGTAATTTTTTTTTTTTCCAACAAAAAATTTGCGTTTGATATTAGTAAAATTTTTTTAAAAATTGAATAAAATTTTTTTAAACTGAAGTCGTGTCTCGTCTTTACAATTTCACATTGCAAAAATTTTAAAATGTGCCTAATACACATTTGAATGAGTTCTATGTAATTTTTTAAAACGTTTAAATGCAACAATTTTCCGAGTGATTCGGAATGTTTTAACGTATAAAAAATTCCAATTTTTTCAGATTCGAGCATTCCTATTGTGATACTTACGTTTTTTAACAAATATTTTTCGGATACATTATTTTGATTAACAAAAGCACACATAAAAATTACGTGGCTTTTAGGATTTATCCACAATAGCAACTGAATGGGGTATTTTGTATATCCTCTAAAAATTTGATATATATCCGTGTCATTTCGATGTATTTTTTTTCCAGTAGAATACCAACCCAGAATAGATTCTTTTGTGTTAATTTTTTTATGTATTTCTGTCATTTTTTCTATAAAGTAGTAATCTATAAACCAATTATTTTCAAAATCTTCTTGTTCAAAAGGCAAGGAAAATGAAAAAGTCACGCTGATTTTATCTTTTTTTTTATATCCCATTAAACATCCAACTTTTCTTTTAACATTTTTTTGATTAAAAAATTCAATGTTTTTTTTTTTAATAATCTCCAATAAAACAACAGGATGTAAAATTATTTCGAAGCACATTAAAAGTAAAGGACATCTGTTGTAATAACATAACAAAGGGAATGGATACTGTTATTTCTTTATTAGGAAACAATTTTGGCATACTGGTAGTTAATACGTTTCATTCTAATTCTATTAGTTTTGTAAAAAAAAATTTGGACAAACTCGTTGAAATCGGAAAAGATAAACTTTTAGTAGTGAACGGTTATCCTGGTGACATTGGTTATTTTACCGACTTTATTCATAAAGCTATATTATTTTATACTCTTAAAAACCGTGCATATCTTTCTACCCATTCGATTGCTAATTTTATCAGGAAAGAAATTTCCGATTGTTTTCGAAACAGCCCATTCAAAATTAGCATGCTTTTAATCGGATTTGATGTTGGCATGGGACCATCTTTGTATTTTATAGATTACACAGGAGTTATCCAAAGAACCAATTTTTACGTGCAAGGGTATGCTTCTTTTTTTCTTTTTTCTTTTCTTGATAAAAAGTTTAAATACAATATGAAGATAGAAGAGGCTTTGTTAATTGTTATTTGGTGTATAACAATTTTAAAGAAACGTTTCGTGTTTAACCAAGTTAATTTTATGGTCAAAACTATTGATTTAAACGGATCCAAAAACATCGGATTGGTGTAAAAAAATTTTTAAACATAGATCGAGCTCAAAGCGAATTCTCTTTTTTGTATCAACACAAAATTACGAGCTTTAACCAAATCTCTTTGGTACACAACCAATCTGTGGCTTCTTAATGCGAGCAGAGCTGCTTCTGTACATATTGACTTGATATCAGCTCCGGATAAACCATCACTTTCTCTTAAAAAATTGCGAATATTTATTTTTCTATTGATATTCATATTTTTAGTGTGTACCTGGAAAATATAACGAATTGTTATATCATTCGGAAGAGGAAATTCTATTTTTCTATCTATTCTACCCGGTCGAATTAAAGCAGGATCAAGACTATCAATCCTGTTTGTGGCCATAATTATTTTAATGTTTTCTCTCGAATCAAATCCATCTAACTGATTTAATAATTCTAACATGGTTCTCTGCACCTCTTTTTCTCCTCCACTCGAACTATTTTTCCGAATTGTACCTACAGCATCAATTTCATCGATAAATACAATTGATGGCGAAAAATATCGAGCAGTATTGAATATTTCTCTGACTAATCTAGGACCTTCTCCTAAAAATTTCTGGACAAGTTCTGATCCTGAAATTTTTATAAAACAAGCTTTAGTGGAATTAGCGACTGCTTTAGCTAATAAAGTCTTGCCTGTACCCGGCTCTCCATATAGAATTATTCCTTTAGGAGGAGAAATGCCCACGTTCAAAAAAACTTCAGGATGTATGAGAGGTAATTCAATTGTTTCCTTTATTTCTTGTATTTGTTCAGATAAACCTCCTATTGAATTAAAATTGTCCGAATAATTTATATTATGTTTTAACATATTAGTTTTCGAATCAACATCGTCTCCAACAACCCCCACTATGCAAAAAGTTTTTGGGTTTAGCAATACAGATCGGCCTACGGTCAATTGTAAAGGATTGATAAATGTGCAAAAATTTGTATAGACTTCAAAACCTGCTGTAGTTGATACTATTATTTTTTTTGCATCTAGTATCTCTTCTATTATTCCGACTGGATTTGAATTTCCTTTCATTTGATTAATTTTAATAAACATATCCTTGTCACCAGAATGCATATTAGAAAAAATCAACTCTTCCAGATTCAAAAGTTCGTAAATTTTTTCGAGCTTAAATATCATAATTTGAGTTTGAAAATTAAATTTAGTATATGGCAATTCGTTTTCAGAAAATATTCTCCCATATTTTTTTTTGACATCTTTTAAATTTTGAAAATACATAAATTTTTTACCAACAAAAAATTATGTAAATAATTTTTAAGTTAAATTCAACAAAAAAAAAAAGGCTTACCATAATGGAATATAAATCTTTTTCTGAGTTTGAAACAACTTTTTTTTTGAATAAATCAAATTTTTGTTATTTAAATTCTCTAAGAAGAACAATTATGGGAGACATGCCCACTCTTTCGGTTGACTTAGTTTATATAGAAAAAAATTCTTCTCTTCTGCACGATGAATTCATCGCACATCGATTAAGCCTTTTACCTTTGGATTCGCAAAATATAAAAAATTTAAATTATAGCATGGATTGTGAGTGTAATTCATACTGCCAATTATGTTCTCGGGTATTTGAACTGAATATCATAGCTAATGAGAATTTAAAACATGTTTTTTCGACTCATCTTCTCGAAGTTTCTTCACAAAAATATTCTCTCGAGAGAAAACCTAATCTTTTAAATCAACATCTGAAAAAAATTAATTTTGATTCTGAAATTATAATAACCAAATTGACCAAGGGACAATCTATAAAATTGATCTGTGTCGCAAAAAAAGGAACAGGAAAAATGCATGCAAAATGGAATCCTGTGTCAAATATAAGATTTAAAGCTGAATATTCCATGAAAATAAATTTAAAAAATTTGAATATTCTATTAAAAAAAAATTTAAAACAAAAGATATCTAAAGATTTTGATAATCTTTTTGTGTACGATAATTTAAATGATAGAATCAAGTTTAGTAATATCTATTTCAAAAATCGATTTTTTTTATTAGAACAAATGGCTGGTTCTCTGATTAATTTTTTTCTAAGAGAAACTTTAAACCCCCTGGATTTTTTGATGCTAGATAAGAACACAAAAACTTTTTATATAAGTCTGGAATCAACAGGAACTTTGAATTGTAAATTCATATTGAAAGAAGCAATTTCACTTATCAAGCAAAAATTGAATATACTGGGAATTTATATAGAAAAAATAAATTAAATATAAATCTTTTTTTTAGTTTGTACGATAACAAAACTTTAAAACTAAGTTTTTTAACATATCCCAGATAAAACAAAAATTGTTTTTTAGGAACAAAACTTGGAAATTGATAAAAATGTCCAAGTTTTTAGAATACGTGACAAGCTTCGCTACTTTTAAAATTTCGAAAATATCGATATAACTGAAATTTTTGATGGAAAAAGAAGTCAATAGTTTATCGTATAAAATAAAATTTTTATATGATAAAATGGTTGATAAGAACCACGTATATTGATATACAGGTTTAACATTTTTTTTTACCATATGTTTAAATTTTAGCGTACAATCCTTTTTTTTTTTAGAAAAAAATTTAATCCATCTAAAGGAAGTACAAAAACACTTTTTTTAATTGCAAACGAAATTTTCTTTATATCACTTGAGGTGAATATAAAAAAAAATTTTTTTTATTTTATTGATTTCTTTTAACAAATAAGTTTGTCTAGACTTATTTATGTTGCAAATTTGATAAAAAATTATAACTGTTTTATTTTTAGAAAACTTAGATAAACCGATTATTTTCTCGATTATAAAGCTAATTTTAATATTTTTTTTCTTATCAAAAATAAATTTAATGCATTTCAATTTAAAACCAGAATAAATTACACAATCTCTTTCATTCTTACAATACTTTAAAATACAATTGATTATAAATTTTCTTTTAAAATTATTTTTTCCTATCAAAAGAACACTTTTATTCAGATGTTTATTTAAAAAATTATGAATCTTACCTAACGTCATGTTTCTCTTTCCTTTGCTTTTTTATAAAGCTAGTTAAATTTATTTCTTGTTGTGTATATCTCAAAATACGGTAATGTGTCGTGTTGTATGCATTTTAAAAAATTTTAGCTTATATAGTAATTTATACCAAAAAGCACGTGAACCCCTGGGGGACCGGTTGGATGTTAACATTAACTACACACGATATAAGAAAAAAAACATTAAAATTTTATATGTAAAATATAAAAAAAAATTCATTTCTTTTTTCCTTTCTCTTTTTCTAAAAAATACGTATTTAATTGAAGCTATAGATCAAGTTGGACATGAATTAAACATTGAATCGATAATAAATAAAAATAGTGAATATATTTGTGAAAAATTTGTACTAAGTTTCTTCGATTTTATTTTGCACGAAAACATAATTTTAAAAAAAAATAAAAATATTCAATTCGGAATTATTTGTAAAGAAAAAAAATATTTAAGTTCAAAAATTTTAAACTATACTTGTAATTTTTATAATATCATGAAATATTTGCCTTGTAAAAAAAATGTTTATGTTATAAACAATCATCGTCAGCATTTGTTTTTTTCGAAAACTAGTTACAAAACAATAAAATTTTTCAATAAGTTTACACATTCAAAAGTTTTCTTTTTTTCTTTTCCGAATAAATTTTTATTTTTAAAAAAAATAAAATGTCTTTTGTCGTTAGGAAATTTTTTGTTTTTGAAATTTTTTTCCAAAAAAAACAAAACACTTTTTGCAATAATTTCAGGTTTTTTTCTTCTATTGAATTTCATTGGAAAGCAATTGATTCCTGTGAGAATGAACATTATCCTTGTTAATTTAAAACACATCATTTCCAAAAAAAAGGCCAATTTTTCTCGGTATTTTAAAGTAAAAAGAAGCTCGGCTTTTTTTCTTCTTTTTGAAAATTTATTATTTAAAAATGTCAAGTCAAGTAGACATATGTTTTTTTTTCTTTTTTCTTTTTTTCAAATTTAATTAAATCAGCTACGAAAATCGAAAATAGACTAAAAAAAAAATACGCTTTAAAAATTCACCGTTAACTAATAATAAAAATAGAAATAAACAAGCAAAAAAAGGGGGGTCTTTGTTTTTTTTAAAAAATTCATTATATTTGAGAACTTTCTTTTCACTGAAAATTATATTTTTGATGAGAAATTATTCAAAAATTTTTTGGAAATTTTGTAATTTTTTATTTAAACTTAGCTTATTTATAAAAATTTATTCTAAAAATATAACAAATCGACTTGAATTCAGAGCAATAGTTAAATACGATATAAAAAAAAAAAAGTACAACATTTTCACAAAATTTCAAAAGAATAGACTTGATTTATGTTTATTTTTTTCTATATTTAAAGATCAATTATTAGTTGGAAAATTTTATGTTTTAATTGTCAGTCAATGGAAAAAATTTGAAATCTATTTTAATATTAAAAAAAGAAGTTTCCCCAAGCTAAAATTAATTTTATTTTCTCGTTCTTTTGCGAAAAAGAATGATATTAATATTATGCAATTTTTTTCAGCAATTCACATTTCATTCGAATCAATTGTTGCAAAAATAAGAATTTTATTTTTTTCAGTATTTTTACATTCATTTTTAAGTAAAAAAACCACTTACATGCCATTCTTTCTAAGAAAAAATGTTTCTTATTCAAATAATATTGTTATTCTATCAATCAATTTATTCGATACCATAAACTGTCTGTATTTTATTATTTATGTTTTAATAATAAACATTTTACATTATTTCAATTGATTCTCGTAAAAAAAAAGTTTAAGTTTTTTTTTGAATTTTTTTTTGATAGAACTCTAATTCTTCATTCTCGATTACATATCCGTCTGCTCTACCTGTTTGTCCCGGCCTAGAACAAATTCTTGCTAAAATTTTACCTAGTTTAAAAAATCTGTCTATTACTTTGTTTCCAACGAAATTTTTCGAAGCATTCTGTACAGCCAATTTTTTTTCTTGAAACACATTTCTGAATGGAGTAACATCTATATATACTATAGAAGATTTTACTAATGTATTTGTTCTAACAAACTCGTTATTCGATGAATTGTATACAACTGAAATTATTTTTGATTTTTTGGTAATATTATAAGAAATCCAAGAAAAATTTCCTTTTTCAAGATACAGAGCTCTTTTCTTAAAATTTCCTCCTCTAACTCGAATTATTGCGATATGTTTTAACCCGATTTTTGTTCCTATAAATTGTCTTCCTGCGTTGTGTTTCTTTTTTTTTCTCCAAAAATTTTTCTTTCCTCCTGTTAATTTCCTTTTATGACATTTATCTCTGGATATTACCATTTCAAAGTTTTATGTTTATAATCTGAATTACTAGAAACTTTTTCATACTCCTCTTGTTATTTTAAATTTGATCATAAAACTCAAAATTGCCGAGATACACAAAAAAATACAGAAACGTTTTTTCGTGGAAATTTCTTTGTATTTTCTATATTGTTAAAACTTCATTTATAAAGATATAAAATGCAAAAAAAAATTAAAAGAAGTCACCTGTTTGAATTCTACGGAATTGAATGTGATCATTGTATAGAGATGGAGTTTCTAGTAGATCAACTCGAAAAAGAAATCA
Organism: Cryptomonas paramaecium; assembly: GCF_000194455.1. NCBI lineage: Eukaryota > Cryptophyceae > Cryptomonadales > Cryptomonadaceae > Cryptomonas > Cryptomonas paramaecium. Next base: position 66,600 of record NC_015331.1, read on the forward strand.
GCATGCCAGTAAGAAGATTTGAAGTCTGGTATAACGACGAAAATGTCAAATTATTGCAAAAATTTGATAAAAACGGAATGTGCGGTGGTGTGCCTTTTTTTTATAACAAAAAAACTCGTTCTTGGATATGTGGCGCAACAACTTATCCAAATCTAAAAGCATGGGCTCTTGGAAAGCCGCATGAAAAGTTCCTTCCTCCTCCTAAAAACGAACCAGAGTATATGCAAGGATTGAAGGGTTGGCTAGATAAGCTTAGAAATGAAGGAATTAAAAGAATGAAAAAAAGAGCAAATACAAAAACAAGTAAATAATAATTTTTCTTCGCACACGACCGTTTGTTTATGTTTTCGTAGAAAATCTGAAAAACGGTGATATGTTTTTTTTGTATTTAATATTCCTCAACTTGAAAATGCTTCGTAAACAAACTATTTTTTCTTTAATATTATTTTTTTTCTCGAGAAGTTTATTAAATATTTTAACATTTAGACATTTTTTGTTGAAAAAGATGTTTTTTTGGAAGCAATTTAGATCAGAAATGTGTTTTTTGTAAAATTCTTTAAATTTTAAGTATTCTACACCGTTCAAGTATAGTATGCCCTTTAAAATATTTAATTGAAAAAAGTTACAGATTGTATTAAAAATTATCGAAAATAGAAAATATAACCGAGTAGTAGAAAATAAACTGAAACAAGGTACATGGTGTATAGAATGTGTATTCATCTTTTATTTTTTTTTCAAAAAAAATAAAAGATGAACAACTTCATATATATCCGCTTAGCTTGTCAATTTCAAAGCATCCACAAATATTCCGAAAATAATACCTATTTTGAAATTATTTACCAAGTTGAAATAAATTGAATTGAAATCAGAAGAATAAAATTTACAATTAAAAAATTCTATCCAACATAGCATAATTGCTGCTGCCAGAGGATCCCAATCTGCAACGCTTCCTACAATTGTAATAGCGCTATTTGCTAAAAAAAATCCGAATAATTCGAAAAAAATTCCTGTACTTATCACCTTAGCATGCGTCGGTCTAGTTTTAATACGGGACTTTAAATTTCTTTGATAAAAATGTTTAGAAACAGAATTACATTTGTTAAGATTCGTAGAAACTTTTTTTTTATATTGTGAACGTAAGTCTATATTTATAACTTTTTGTAACGACTGTAATAGATTTATGATCATTAATATTTATTTACTTAAATTTAAATAGAATACATGATTAATTTTTCTTTTCGAGTAAAAATTGCTGTGATTCAAAATAATCTATCAAATTTTTAAAAAATTTTATCTTTTCATTAAAAATATTTGATTTATTTTTTGTTAAACAAACTGTTTTATGCATCATAAACCAATTTGTGCTGAAAATTTTTATTCCGATTTTTTTTTTATTGGAGAATTCGAACGTTTTTTTCAAAAAAAAAAAATAGCTCAAATGTTTTAGTGTAAAACGGGAGTTTGAAATTTCAGTTTGGCTGAAATCAAAAGTCTTTAGAAAATAATCATATGTATTTTCAAACAATACCTTTTTGTTATTTTTTTTGAGAAACATATCATTCCAATAATATACAAGCATATCTACATTAGAGTCTGTTCTGAAATGCATGTTTTTTTGATACGATCTTTGGAATTCGTATTTAGAATAATCGTGGTAGAAAAAAAAAAGTTTTGATCCGTGAAGAAAATCAGTTCTTACGCGAAATAAGAAAACCAAAAAAAAATATTTGGTTAATTTAAAATTTAAAAAAAACATAGAATTAAAATAATCTAGTTTTTTTTTTTTATAATCTAAATTTGTGTACTTTTGAGAAATTTCTCGCAAACGCAGTGGATCAAGTGTGTTTTTATGTATATTTTTATAATAAAAATATTTTACTTTTGATGAAAATATACACTTATTCTTTAACAAGATAGTATCGCACACCGTGACAAAGTTGTAAATATTAAAATTTTTTAAATTTCTTGATAAAATAAAAAAATTTTCGAAAATAGAATCTATGACAACACTTGTGCTTTTTGATAAAAAACTAAAACATAAAGTTTCTATCCATATTAAACCAGGTTTTATATAATTTAATGTAAAAGTTGTAAAAAAGTTTCCTCCTTTAAAATAAACCAATTCATCAGGATCCTTGTGGACATTAAAATAAGAAAAGCTTGTTTTAAATTGATAATTTTTTATAAAATAAAATAAATTAGAAATAATTGTTCGGGTAGAAGCTAAACCTGGTCTATCACAGTCAAATGAGATTATAATATGTTTGTTCTTGTTAAAAGAAAAAAGTTTTTGAATATGAGAATTATTGACGTTGGTTCCAAGAGAAGCCATGCAAAATCTAATTCCATTTTGCGTTAAATTCGTAAAATCCATGTATCCTTCAACTAATATTCCAATTTTAGGTTTAAATTTATTGACAATTTTAAAATGATAACTCGAATAAATACAACGTTGTTTCTTGAAAATTGGACTATCTTGTGAATTTATATATTTGGATATTTTAGTAAGATTTTCGGTGGATCTTTTTCCGAAGCCTATCGCAATTCCTTTTTCATTAAAAATAGGCATAACAACCTTATTTTGAACCGATTTTTCAAGAAGATTTATACTTCTATAATTAGTTTCTGAAATCAAATTCGATGTATTTAGCCCAAAACCATATATATTTAAATCGTTTTTTTTGAAAACATAGGAATATCCAATTTTATATAACTTTAAAATTGAATTCGACAATCCTCTGGTTTCGGTATACAATGTTAATTTCATGTCTCTGTGAAAAAATTTTTCATAAAAATCACATTCGGTTTTTATGAAAAATACAGACTGATACGAAACCAAATGAGAATTGTTTCTATTAATTTTTGAAAATTTTTTTTTTGTCTGGTTAAAGTAATATAAAACGTCGTGTATCAAGTCTTTTTCAAATCTTGTATGTTTTTTTTGATTGATTTTTTTAACAAAAGTATACAGATTTCCAGATTCTCCGCAACCAAAACAATAATATAGTCCTTTTTCTTGTTCTATATGAAAAGAAGGTGTTTTCTCTTGATGAAAAGGACAAAGCGTTACGTAAGACGTTTTTCCTTTCTTTTTAATTTTTACTTGGTTTTTGAAAATTAAATCACATGCAAAAGATTTAAAATCGCAAAACACGAGAAAGGGTGCTTGTTTTGATATTTGATTAAATTCGCAATTTTTTCTTCGTGAATATAAAAAAGAACAATTTTTCGAAATAAAAATTTGATTTAACATTTAATGATTAAAAAAATTTCTTTTATATATTGTATAGAAAATTTAAACTACTTTGTATTTTTATCAACAAAAAAATATCAAAATCGTTTCGGATAATATTCAAAATTTTGACTGATTATTAAAATTTAACACGAAAAAATGCATCATAAAAGTATTTATATACCAATTTAAGTTTATACAACTTAAAAATTTTCAGAAAAAAATGAAACGTACTTTGGAAAAACTTTCTAAACATAAAATAAAAAAAGTAATTTATAATTTATGCAATTTAAATCCTTACGAAAAAAAAATTTCGGAACTTATAAAATTAGGAAATGAAAAAAAAGCCTTAAGATTTGGAAAAAGAAAACTTGGAACATATTCAAGATCCCAAAAGAAAAAGCAAAATTTGGATTTAATTTAATTCAAAAAAACGTAAATCAAGTTTAATATAATAATGTGAATATTTATAAATATTCACATTATTTATCCAACCTAATCAGTTTTATAGAAGTATGAATTTAAACGAAAGACTATATGAAACAGTTTTATTAGTAATACAATTAAAAGATTGTATAATCGTTACATCAGATCTTCATATGAACTACGGAAATGTGAATAAAAATAAATCTAATAATCATTTCAATTTAGTAAACAACTATATTTTGTGTTGTTCTTCGACTATCACCAGCGATATTCAATTTGCAATTGATTACTTGAAATCTGTTTTGGAAAAATCTTTTGATTATGTAAAAAAAAAGACAAACGTCAGAGTTGTTGCTCAGATAATAAGAGAAATATATCGAAAAACAACGACAAGCAACTGTGTTTGTGTAGGGTGGGATCCGTTTCACGGGAATCAATTTTACCTGATTAACCAAAAAGGAAGTCTCTTTAAACAAAATTTTTTATTAACCCAAAATAATAACATACACTTAGATAAAGATTGGATGTCAGGTTATGGGAAAAAAAAAAGCTATTATTTTTCAAGAAAATTTGCTCTAGAAATTCTTTCTACTATAATAACTTTAAACGAAAAAAAAAAAGGTACAATTAAAATCTACAGTATAAATAAGTATGGCTTTAAAACAGAATTAGTCACACCTTTTTCAACAATAAAAAAATTTTATTTTTCGAAAAAAAATATCAATCGATTGATCTAACGTAAATTGAATTTAAAAATGATTTTTTATTTAACATATTAGATTTTAAAAAGGAGCAAATTTCAGAATACGATTCACTGTCAGCAGGATATGTATAAAAAAATATATCAGAAAGTTCTTTAAAAAAATATCTATTAAAATTATAAGACATTTCTGTTATAATCGTTATCGAATTACCCCGAAGATTTTTATTGCAGTATTGAAATGAATTGGAGTATTCGTTTAGTGTAAAAAAATCAATTTGTTTAGTTTTTTTAAATTTAAAAGCAAAATTTCTAATTAAAACGTATTCTAAATAGGTTCGGACAAAAATTAATAAACGTATAAATTTTTTTGATTTTATTAACATTTCAAATTGAGATATAAAAAAAGAAAATTTTTTTTCACGATGTTTCGTACTAAACGTTTTTTCCAAGTACAATGACGCGTGACTCGTTGCTTTAAATTTTATGCCTTTTTTATTTAATTCATGCGTTCGAAATGAGTAAAAAAAAATACTTACAATATTTTCTAATATGCTAAAATTTTGGATATAAAACAAATCATACAATATAAAAATTTCAAAAATATAACTACGTTTAACTATTAAATTATGCTGTAATTTTATTTTTCTGATTATTATCAATTTTTTCAAACTTTCGAGGAAACACTCGAAATCAAATATGAAAGGTTTTCTTAAATTTTCAAACACAAAAAGTTGTGAACTTAAAAAAAATTGCAAAGTTTTTTTTTTTGAAAGTTTACAAGCTGTATAAGAGGATAGAAATGTTATATTAGAGTTTATAGTACTAGATTGAATTTTGAGTAATTTTTTAGAAAAAATGATACCAAACTTAGACAATTTATTGTTTTTTTTGCAGAAAAATATTCTTTTGTCGGCAGGATATAAAGTCTTTCCTTTTTTAAAACACAAAAAATCACTTAGCCTAAATTTTTTTTTGTTCAAAAAAACATTTGTGTATTTATTAAAAACGATTTTAGTGTATAATTTTTTAAGAAAGTAAATTAAACTTGTTTGATTTCCAATCAAAATTACCGAATTAGAAACATTTTCCCTTAAAAAGAAAAACTGTTTTTTTTTTTTAAAAATATATATAATTTTATCAATAAAACTATTTTTTACATGCTTCACTGTTTCAAGCGTAAATCGTATAAACATTATAAATTCCTTATTTAAGAAAAAGAAAAAAAAATGTACACAAGAAATAACATATGAATTTAGAAAAATGTAAGGAAACGTATCCCAGATAATTCGGATCGAAACCAGATTTCGAAAAAACGAAATTAGAATATTGAAAAAAAACTTAGAAGAGTAGTTTATTTTTATATGAGTTAAGCTGTGTGATTTTTTACGAAGCTTACGGTTTTTTAGTCTTGTCGTAGAGATTTGAAAGTTTAGCTTCAACTTCTTTTCGCGTAAAAAAACAAAGTCCATTTGTTTCTAACAATAGTCACTTTTACAAGCTTTTAAGCTTTGGGTTTTTCTTTTTTCTTCTTGAACAAAGCTATTAAAGATACACCAGCTACCTTTACTACTTTAAATCTCACACCTGGTATATCTCCTACTGAATGACCTTTTCGTCCAAATCCAGATATCAAGACTTCATCATTTTCTTCTATAAAATTAAGACATCCGTCATTTGGAACAAAAGCTGCAATTTTTTTTCCGTTTTTTATTAATTGAATTCTAACAGACTTTCTTATGGCAGAGTTTGGTTGTTTAGCTTCTATTCCAATTTTTTCTACAACTATTCCTTTGGCATGAGAAGCCCCTTTTAAAGGATCTGCTTTAATTGTAGAAATAGAATGGCTTTTGGAGTATCGTTTATCATTCCATCTTTGTTTTTTTCGTAAAGTCCTTAATTTTCTGGCTGCGTTTAGGCCACGAATTTTTGCGTTTCCCATTCTTTTTATGAAATGAAATCTTGGTATATGGCATATTAAAATTTAATAATAATAAGTTAAACCGATAAAAAATAGACTTATTTTTATCTATAACGTCTTAAACTTAAAGTGTTATTTCTTCTCCAAGAAGATTTTACAGATGGCCTGATTTTTGAAGCGCGATGGCCTTTTTTTCGTAATCCTCTGTATTTTTTTCCACATGAAGTTAATCCACGAAGTTCCCGGTGCTTGCATATTTCTTTACATATCCATTTAACTTTTTTTGTATTTCGAACGCTATTTTGAACAGGATCTATGCATATGATTTCAAAATATTTATAAATAGAATCTTGATTCAACCAATACGAATTTAAAATTCTAAGATTTGGGCATACCTTACCTGTTCTTTCTTCTGCTAGAGATTGTTTATTTCTTTTAAATTTTATTTGAGTTATTCCTTGATTTTTAGGTTTTCGATGCACGATTCCACTTTTGATACATGTTTTTCGGTTTCCCCTTCTTACTCGTACTCGATAAATTACAAAACCTTTTTTCGACTTGTAACCTAATTTTTTAGCTTTTTCCGGTCTAGAAGGAGTTTTAATTCTGTATATGGAAGGATAATGACGATATTCCCAGCATCTAATTTTGAAGAGGAACGACATAACGTCAGACTGTTTTTTTCTCCACAATTCGTTCACAAAATAATTTCCTTTCATGTTAAATACAACTAATAAAATGTAGTATTCTATATACACAAAAACTTTTTCAATACATATTAACCGTATGGCTAGACGTCCCTGGAAATGTTATAGATATTTAAAACGCAAACCTTATCCAAAATCGCGTTTTTGTCGAGGTGTACCTGAATCAAAAATAAAAATATTCGATATAGGAAACAAAAAAAGCAATTCTAAAGACCTTTTATACTGTGTTCACCTAGTATCAAATCAAGACATTCAGATTTCATCAGAAGCTTTAGAAGCTGCCAGAGTAGTTTGTAACAAATATTTGGTTATACATGCGGGAAAAGATTGTTTCCATCTAAAAATAAAAGTTCATCCATTTCATGTCCTTCGAATCAACAAAATGTTGTCATGTGCAGGAGCAGATAGATTGCAAAGCGGGATGCGTGGTGCATTCGGAAAGCCTTATGGGACAGCCTCTCGTGTAAACAAAAATCAGGTTATAATTTCTGCTAAATCTAAAAAATGTTACATACCCGAAATCATAAAAGCTTTACAAAAAGCGAAACACAAATTTTCAGGTTCTCAAAAAATTTTCATAAGCAGGAACTGGGGGTTCAGTAACATAAGAAAAAAAGATATGGAAGAACTTGAAAAAATATCCCAAAAAGACAGAATTGCATGTTGATTGCAGTTTTAGAGTAGTTTTTTTTTGTTTTTTTTATTAAGTTTTAAAACATTTTTTTTAGTATTTTAGATGAAAAACATGAAGCTTTTTTAATGAAGCCAAACTCCTCATGTTTTTTTGCCAATTCTGTTGATAAAAAAAACTGTTTGTTTTCTATCAATATATTTTTTATTTTTACAACAGATAGAAGCTTGTACCAACCAGAATCTTTGTTGAAATATGCTAAAGATAAGCTAACTGACGTCAATTTATCTTCTATCAATCCAAATAATACATTAAAAGTCAAGTAAAACAATTTTTCAGAAAATTCAGTTATTTCAATTTCGTTTAAATCTCTGTTTTTTGAGAAAAATGTATTAACAATCATTTCCATGTAGGTTTGTTTTGTTCTCTTAAAATTTCTTTTCTCGAGATAATTTTCAAATAGCTTTTTAATACAATTAAATAGATTTATTTCATTAACATATTGTTTAATTGACGCTAAAATATAATTGTATTGATTTGGTATAAAATTTTTGTCGGAAGACGCTTTTATCAACAAGAAAAAATCGTCTTTCTTTCTTTTTTTTCCGCCACCATAAAAATTCATCTGAGATAAACTAAACCCTGCATCTAAATTGCCTAGTAAAGCAGATTTCTTATATAACTTAAAAGACTCGCACGAATTTTTGGGTGAGTTTATTCTCATATAATTTAATTTTGCTATACAATTTGTATTTTCAGCATTATCAGGAAGTGTGGCATTTCTGGAAAACAAATACAATGTATTTTCTTTTTTTTTGTTCGTTAAAAAAACATTTGTATTGAACACGTGTTTGTGAAATAAAAAAGCCGTTTTTGATATATTGCAATTTTTATTTTTTTCGAAATCTGGTAAAAAATTTTTTTACATTTTGAAATCGAATAAAAATTAATAAAAAACCGCAAACAAGAAGAAAGTGGTTTGTATTTTTTCTTTTTTAATTTTAAAATTTGGATAAAACAAAAACCAGGAGTGTTCAATTCTTCAAGCTGGGGTTTTTTTTTCAATTTTCGCTTTTCAATTTTTTTTTTAAAAAACCCAAATGACTCGTTTATATAAAAACTATTTTTATGTTCTTTTACAATAACAAACACCTTCTTTTTATTTTTGCTGTTTGATTTAATACTCAAGTTTCTTTCCAAAAAAAAATTCTTGAAAATATAAAAATTTTTAGTTTTCCCCGAATATTTTTTATAGCAATCTTTTTCGAGTTTTTGCTTTTTTATTTGATTACTAGATAAATTAAAATTAAAAATTAATTCGAATTGAGCGGAAACAAAAGATTTGTTCATTTTTTTTTTATTCCAATTTTCTTTTACTAGACTACAAACAATATTGCTCGAAAAGTTTAAAAAACGTTCATAAAAATATGACGCACTTTGAACTGTAACAAATTGATTTAGAACATTAGTATCAGAACCATTAAACACGGCAACATGCAAAAAATTTTTGGCGTTATCTAACAAAAAAATTTCCTTTGAATATTTTCCTTTTTTTCTAATATAAGCGGTCAATAATCTGAAAAATTTTTTATCTTCTGATCCGTTTCTAAGCTTAGACTGAAATAATTCTTGCAAAAGAGTTTTTTTTTTAACTTTAAATTACATTTGCAGAAAAATTTCGAGTTCTCGTTTGACAACAGATCAAATTGACATACTAATATATCCTTTAAATGTATTTTGCTATGATTTAAGTTCCATTTATCACTTTCCGCAATTTTTTCAAGCATTTCTCCCAAATGCAATAGTTCGAAATTTTTTTTTACTGAAATTACATTTTTTTTACTGAAATTTTTATATTTAGTCGAAGACACAAATTTAAAGCCTTTTTTGTACAAAAAAATTGAATTATCTTTAAGAATTCCAGTCCATTTTTTCTTATATTTTTTCGGACAAACAACAAATTTAAATTTTTTGCGCTGTACAATAAGCAAGCTTTTTTTGGAGTTATTTTCATGAAAGGCTCTTGTCGTAGAGACGTGGCAGCTTAACAATATTAAAAAAGTAAAAAACAGAAAACTTTTTCTCCCGAAGAGACACGGGTTGAAATTATCTTGTTTTTTCATACCACACAACATAAGATAAGAGTCGATTGAACTAATGCACACACTATATGTTTGTGTACACTTTTTGTTAAATAATTTATGTATCAAATGTTTTTGGAGTACACCGTTTTTTTGAATTGTTTGGTTGTGTTTACAATGTTGTCATTATTTGGCAATTTCTTCAACTTGAGAAAAAAAGAATTTACTAGTTTGCATTTTTTGGAATATTTCAGACAAAGAAATGTCAAAAGTACACTGTTTTTTTTTCATATAATTTTTTTGTTAACAACACTTGTATCCAGTTCAAAAGAAATTTTAGATAAAAATGGAGTAAAACTAATACCAGGTAAGTGCCGTGAGTTTTTTTTTCTTTTTTCAATTGACAAAAAAAATTTTTTAAATTTATACAAAACAGGATTATCCGAATTTCTTATTCTAATTATGTTTTATAAGAGAAAGTTCTCGACCTTTTCCGGATTTTTTTACTGTGCTTTTATATTTTTAAAAAATTTTTTAGTTTTTTTTAAGAAAAATAAAAAATTTACGAAATACATGCGAAGAGTTTTCTATATTTTTACAACTTCAATCGGTTTTTTTTTGGTTATGTTCTTATATGTTCAAACGTTAACTTGTGATAGTATTTCAAAAATTAATAGAAAACGTGTAATAAACGTTATAGTAAGTTCAGAAATTATATATTCAAATTTGACCATAAAAGCCATGATAATAAGTTATTTATTTATTTATTTTAATCAAAATATTTTAATTAAAAAAAAATGGATATTAAATGAAACTTACGAATTTTATTTAAAATTCTTAGTATCTCTAGCTGAGATATTTTGCTGTATCGTAATGTTTATTAACGTGTCTGTATCCAAAAAAAGTGTTCTCAGGTATTATACTATTAAAAAAACATTCGAATCTTTAAAAGAATTTGTTTTGAATATAGAAGAAGCAATCCGTTTCAGAAAGATGTCCACTAGTATTAAAAAGAAGATAAAAACACCAACCAAAGCAGATATAGATAATCTCGTTGATAAAACTTGTGTTATATGTAGAGATAATGTAGAATTCGGATCTTGTAAAATGTTGTCATGTTGTCATGTCTTCCATGTCAAATGTCTCCAAAGCTGGCTCAAACGACAATATTGTTGTCCAACGTGTCTTTCTCCAATTTCATCGGTTAACTCGATTTTTTTTTTTTCTCGACAGCAAAGTTTTGATATTTTTAATTCAAAAAAAAGAAAATTGAATACAGTTTTACCTTGTTTCGGATATTTGAAAAACAGAATATCCGAAAAAATTTCACATACAGGCAATTTAACATTGATTCCTGATATCAAACCTAATTTAATTGATGTGTTGTTTTTTTTTCTTCGTGGTAAAATTAGCTCAGAAAATATATACGAAAAAAAGTTGAAAAAACTGACATTTAAATTGAAAGTCGTAAAACTGTATATAAAGAAAACTTTTTTATTGTTATAAAAAAAAGAAAAAGGATGAGTCTAAAGTTTATGTGAATTTAAAAAATTTTTTCCAAAAATATGTTTTTCAGATAACAATATGTTATTTAGGTGAGTTTAAACTTAAAAAAAAAAATGTTCCGTATGGATTTAAAAATAGATGTACCGCGTGATAACACGGAATATACGTAAATTTTTATCTATAGATCACCGTCATCTAATATTTTAATCTTATTAACAAATAAATTGTACAAAGGAAAGGTTTTTCTACATTTTTTTTCAATTTGGTAGATTATTTGGTCAGATAGAACTTTTTCAACTAAAGAATCAATTCGAATTTCATTCATTTCTTTGATCAAAATTTCCGTAATTTTTCTTCGTATGGTTCTTGTTTGGGTACTGTTTAAATAAGTCGTTTTTTTTTTCTGCATTTTTTTTTTTTTCGGAAACACCATAACAAATATTCTAACAATATATTTTTCTTGAGTTTTTATATCAACATTTGTTTCTACTAACGTTTGCCACTTTCGAATGAGAGATGAAATCTTATCCCTAGTTAATTCTAAACCATAAAATTTTGTTTCCAACAACGCATCTTTGTTGCCTATGTGTTTAAGTTTTATTTTTTTAAAACTTAAATCTTCGTTTTTATTTAAATCAGCAAGAGATATTTTATACACTTTCTTAGAAGAATCTTCCGATTTTTTTTCTCTATTTTTATTAATTAAGGTTTTTCCAAATGATTTTTTTCCTATAAAAGAGGGAATTTTCATGTCAACCCATTCTCTTTTATCAAGAAAATTATTATTTTTTTTTTCATTCTTACTATATTTAGCGAGTTTTTTATTTTTACCAATTGTCATTAAGATGTATTATACAAAATAAAAAGATTAACTTTTTTATATACTTTATTTTAATGGCCTTTTTTTACAAACAATAACACAGCTTTTATTGTAAAATGTTCATTTTATTTTTAAGTTTTTATTTTAAAAAACTTGGAAATAAAATAGATGCGCGTTCTTTTTAAACTGATTTTATACTTATTCGGTTTGAATTTAACCCAATTTTTTCCAGGAATTTTATTTTTTTATGTTACATAATATATTTAAAAGAAAAAATACGTAAAAAATTATACCAACACGAATTATACGCTTTGAAAGTTTTTTGTTTAAGTTAATGATGTTGATAAAAACAAAGCTTTCGTTAGTTTACTTTGTTTTTCATATTTTGAAACAGATTGTTCAATCATACAAATAAACTCGCGAAAACAAAGGAAGTTGTCATTCAAGATTAACTATAAACTTTATATTATAAATATCGTTCAAATTTGTTTTTCACCATCCTATTCAACGCAATTTTTAGTTTTAAAACAAAGTTAAAGTTTTTTTCATATAAACAATTCAACATTAATGGATATTGTAAATTTATTCTAGGCATGACTGTTTTTTTTTTTAATAGTTCAAATAATTTATTTTTTTCGATGAAAAGAAATTTTTTTCTTCCTTTTATGTTACACATCATAAACTAAATTAACAACATTGTTTTAACTTTAACCATATTCAACTGTAACTAATAGTTTTATCAAACTTAAAATATTATCCTAGATATAACTATTTAAAAATTAATAATATTTAATTTGAACACATATTCAATAAAGCAATAAAATATTTTTTCTGAAAAAAAAAGCTTTCGAAAAGGAGATAACTTATTTTTATTCACTATATAAAAATGAAAAAATCTAGAAATTTTAAAAAAAACCATATGAAATTCAAATCGTTTGAACTTGTAAGACTAAAAAGAAACAAAGTTTTTACCTCTATGAAATTTCTGTCTCTAAAATATTATATTTTTAAAAAAAAATTATTATTGTATAAAAAAAGTTGTTTTTTTTTTAGCAGAAAAACTTATTTGGGTTCAGATATCAACGAAATATGTTTAAGTTTCGGGAATTCAACTAACATTTTGACCGAAACGATTTATTTGATCGAAAGATATATTATCAAATTTATTATAAATATCGTATGTCACATTTATTACATTTCATTCTGGAAAATTACAAAAAGACCGTGTGTAAGTGATTTATTGTTTACGTTTAGAAAAGATGCTAAAAAATGCAAAAAAATTGAATATTTGTTAAAGATGAAAAATTTATTACAAAAGATAATTGGATCAAAAAAAAAAATATGTTTCAATTTTCAAAAAACATGAATCAACTTTTTAAATAAATTTATAATGTAAATTGTTTTATTGAATTTAAACTGCTTCCTCTTATCAACAAAAAATTTGCCATTTGTTGATCATCGGATAAAAAAAGAGATTTTACTAAAACTAAATTTAAAAAACTGTCAAATCCTACTAAAAACCCCTCTATTTCTTGATTGTTCTTTAAAAAAATGTATACTTTTTTCCCAATTAAATAATTTATATGAAAATTATATTCATTTAGGTTCATCCTTGATAATAACCTTCGAAAAAAGTCTGGTTACGGTCTCACTTCAAATTATTCTTAAGTCCAGAAAGTTTAAACTTATTGATATATTCAACCAAAATTCTTTTGTTCTTAAATATATTACCTTTACATTTTTTATAAAGATTTCGGTAAAGATGCCTATTTATTTTCATCTTGCATTTGTATTTTTTTAACAAATTTCTTAAAACTCTTTGTTTAACAATCCACGCAGTTTTCATAGAAAACCTGGCATTTGACGTTCCTTTCTTTTTTCCTACTCCATGATGTCTTCCTTTTGCAGAAGATTCTTTTCGAATCTTAAACTTCAAATTAGAACGATGGTTGACATTTTTTTTTAAAATATGACCTCTTTTTATCATTTTAATTATATTAACTCTGTTATTACTTAACAAAATTTCTTTTTTTTCATTCGGATCAATCCATACTTTCCTCTTACCACAACCAAGTATTTGAGATGCAACCTTTTTTTGAAAATCCATAAAAAGAAACTTAAAATATTTATTGATATATAACTAATTTAACAATTTTTATTTTATTAAATTATTTTCTTTTAAAAAAAATGAAAAACCCATGTACCGATAAAATTACACTTGTTTTTCTACAATTGAAAATTTTTTGTTATCTTCCGGATACTGCTAACAGTATCGATATTACCCTTTTTTCTGAAATTTGCACAAATTTTTTTTGCTTTCACTTTAATATCTTGGATTTTATATTTGTGAAAAAAAGATTGCAATATTTTTTTAGAAGGTTTTTTCGATTTAACCCTGAAGATAAGTATATTTTCACAAGAAAAAACTTTAACTCGACTCGAGATGTAGATGTCAAAAATTGCTTAACAGTAAAATGTCAAATATCAAAAAAATATAAATTTTTTCTTTTTGATAATGCAGTTATAAATTCCAGGTTAAAGTATACAGATTTTATAGGAATCGAACGATTAATGGTCCAAATTCAAAAATATATCGAATGGCCTCTTTTTGTTTACAAAACACATCGTAGATCGGATATATATCCTGTTGAAAACATTTTATTACTTGGCCAACAAGGAATTGGTAAAACTTTTTTAGCTTATACGATTGGCGGAGAGTTGAAAGTTCCTATTTTCAAACTTTCTCTGTTTTTTTTATTGAAAACCAAGATCGATAAAACAAAAATTAAACAATTTTTTAAACATTTGAAGCAAAGTCCGGTTCATATATTTTTCATTGATAATATAAACAAGATGGAAAATTTATCTAATCATCGAAAAAGAAAAATAAAATATAAGAAATTCAAAAAAATATTGGCGTGGATAACTTTGTATAAAAAGAGAAAAACAAACCTTTCTTTTTTAATTGCAACATTAGACCAAATGAAATCTCAATGTCATGTTTTTCCGATAGAAAATTATTTCGAAAATAAAATAACAATAAACTTGCCCAATTTATATCATAGGTTTTCTTTACTTTTTCATTTTACTAAACATATTTATTTATCAAAAAAAATAAACTTGAACCACATTTCAATAAAAACTAAAGGATTTAGCCCAAAAGATTTGTTTGTATTAATTAAGAATACTTTTATCTTAACTCTTTTTCGTATTTGTAAAAAAGTATTCAAAGGCAAGTATAGGAAAAAAAAAATCAATTTAATCAATTTTAAAATAAAATTGATTGATCTGACATTCGGTTTTTCAAAAACTAAACCTTCGGTGCAAATCAAATCTCTTGGTAAAACCGAAATTTCATGGGATCAAATCGGTGCTTTACACAACGTTCGGACGATTTTAAGCAAATATATAATTGAGCCAATTAAAAATTCAACACACACTTTAGGCAAAAGTGCAGGTGTTTTATTATACGGACCACCTGGGTGCGGGAAAACTTTAATTGCACAAGCAGCAGCTTGCGAATCAAATGCAAATTATATAAACATCAAAGGTCCTGAGATACTCGATAAATTTTTGGGAGAATCTGAAAAAACTATTCGTACAATTTTTAATCAAGCACGAATGTATGCTCCGTCGGTTATATTTTTTGACGAGATTGATTCGATTACATTCAAACGTTCGAGTACTACATCCTCTCAAAATGGAGTAACAGATCGAATTCTAAATCAACTGCTGGTTGAAATGGATGGTATAGATAAAAAAGAATTTATTTATGTGATCGGGGCCACGAATAGACCAGAGGTGATAGATAAAGCCGTGCTGAGACCAGGAAGATTAGATAAGTTTTTATTTATATCTTTTCCTCGGAAAAAAGAAAAAATCCAGATACTCAACGCCATATGTAAAAAAATTTTAATTTTACCCTATATCAACTTCACTTATATCATACAATTTTTACCTCAGAAATACAGCGGAGCTGATCTAACATTTTTGACAAAAGAAGCTGTTTTAAATAATTTGAATTCTAGACTTGATTATACTTTAATACATAACAAGATAAACGGGCTTTTCAACGTTTCTCTGTTTTTTATTAACACACAAGACTATCGTATGGGTTTTATGAAAATAAATAAAACTAATTTTATACGACTTACCGCAAATTGAATTTTAAAAAAAATTCTTTTTTAAAAAAAAATTACAAAAGTCCAACCCGGTTGAAAACTCGGAAAAATTTGCTTCAAAACAAACAAGTAACAACAAACTTGTCATAAGTTCTTCGAATTTACTTTTGTAAAAATTAATTTTATGACATAAAATTATCTGGGAATGATATGTAATAGTGTGAACCGTTGAACAAAGAACCGTTTTAGCATTTAAAATGTAGCTTATGTTGTTCAACACGAACAAGAAATTTTTATAAAAATATGCAAAAGAAATAATTTTTATAAAAATGATAAACGTAGATATTTTTTGATTATGAAGAAAAATCGCTCTATACATTTTTTTTACAGTATAGTATATTTTTTGAAATAACCCAGGCACACTTTCATTTGCTATGCCATAAAGCTCAAAATTTATATCTGCAGAGTTAGCTGCAAATAATTGCTCGATTATTCTGATAAATGATATTAATCTTGTTTTTAACAAAAAAATTTTAATAAAAATTTTTTTGTTAAAAACAAGATTAATTTTTTACACACGTTAAAAAACTAAAATTGCATAAATGATATTTTAGTTTTTTTAACGTGTGTAAAAACTAGCAACATTTTCGCATTTAAATTTAAAAAATTTTTATGAATTTTTGTAATAATTTGCGTGTTTATTTTTTTTTTCGAACGATGCTAAAAAAAATAAAAATAAATTAAAATTTTTAACTTCAAAAAAAGACTGGTATAGTGTAAAATACACTGAATAACGCATGTTTAAAAATATGAAAAGTTTTTTTTTTATCAGTTTATTCGAACTAAAAGAAATATTTTCGGATACCAAAAAATTACAAAAAATGATTTGGAAATTACAGGCCATATTTTTAAATAATTTGATTACAGTATAATCTATAAAATTTTCTAAAGAAAACATTTTTTTATAGTTTATACTTGGTTTCGTAATTAAATTTATATGTACAACGTAAATCGATATGATTAAAAATTTTTTAATTAAATCAATACCAAAATAAAAGGGGATTTTTTTCAAATTTATGTTTGGTTTTAGACGATCGTGTCCGAATAAGAATTCGTATTTAGTTGCTTTTTTAACAGAAAAAAAGTCAAAGTATACATTTTTTCTATAAATTATATATTCTTTAATTTTAGAAAACAACTGAATGTATGTTATTTTCAAAAAATTGAAAAACGAAAGTTCATATGTTAAATCTATATTAAAATATTCGTCAAACGTTTTTTTTCTGAATGGCAGATAAAATCCAAAATTTTCAATAAATTTAGATTTATATTCAATTAAATCTGTATAATATTCAATAATTTTACAAAAATTATATAAATACAACTTAGATTTAGATTGTGAAAAATAATTGAAAATATGATAAATAAATGAATACAAAAAATATATTATATATTTTATATCGATTATTATATAAAAATTAAGCCATTGTTTAAAATCAAATACAAAAGAACTAAGTGTAAAAAAATTGGCAAATTTTTTATATAAAATTAAACAATTTAAAATTTTTCTTGAAATCACTTGAAAAGTCAAATCTTGCTTTTTTGAATAGTTGCATTTGAACATTTTGTACGGTTGGTTCATGACGTATCAATAGATTCGTGTTAATGGTAAATGTCTGAAAACTTCTTACGCATATTTGACCGAGTGGTTAAGGTGGTAGATTTGAAATCTACTTGATATTATTCAGCATAGGTTCGAATCCTGTAATATGCGAAACAATATAACGTTTTTTTTCATTCTCCTATTATTCGATCTATAAGCCCGTATTCAAGTGCTTCGTGAGAAGACATAAAGTTATCTCGATCCATATCTTGTAATACTTTTTCGTACGGTTTACCTGTCATTCTAGCGTAATCTTCGGTAAGAGTCTTTTTTATTTTTAAAATTTGCTGAGCTTCTACTTCTATATCAGAAGCCTGGCCATGCGCACCTCCCATTGGCTGATGGATCATTACACGTGAATGGGGTAAAGCGAGACGTTTGCCTTTTTTCCCAGAAGCTAAAATAAAAGAAGCCATCGAGGCTGCTAACCCTATGTTCACCGTGATAACTTCACTCTTAACATGTTGTATAGTATCATATAGCGCAAGTCCTGATATAACAGATCCCCCGGGAGAATTTATATATAAATATATAGGCTTGGAATTACTTTCCGAGTCCAAATATAGCATAACAGCAATTATCTGGTTTGCAATTTCATCATCTATTTCTTGTCCTAGAAATATAATTCTTTCTCTGTATAGACGATTATAAATGTCTATCCAGTCTGCAGAAGAGGAACCGGGGATACGATACGCAACTTTCGGAACACCGATTGGCATCATTCTAATTTTTTGAAACGGCTTCACAGATACAGTATTTTTAATATCGGCAACTGATTTGTTTAATGTAAACAGTTTTGAAGCGTTAGAGTTTGTCAAAGATAACTGCATGGGTAATTAAGTAAACTGTGTAGTATGTAAGATTACTATACAGTATTAACAAACTTCAAATTTAGTATTTAATAATGGTAAAGTACAGTTCGTTGTTGATAAAGAAGAAAATGCACAAACGGTCATTGTGTTCTGAAAAAAATATATATTTCGATTCTGTTTTAAAACTGTACGAATTTTTATCGAGAAAAAATGTTTCTAAATTTAGTTTTTTAATATTTAAACTTCTCAAGAGTCCCAGTTCAAAAAAGATGTCTGTTTCTTTATCCCGTTTAATTTGTATTGCGAAAAAAAATACGAATAAGATCATAGTAGTAGTCGGTAAAATTTTGAATGACGAGAGAATGGTTACTATACCTGCCATACGTATATGTTCTTTGAAAATAACTGAATCTGCGAAAAAAAAAGTACTTGAGGCAGGAGGCTCTTTTATAACTTTTAGTCAACTAGCTTATAACAATCCAAGAGGAAATCATGTTTTCTTAATAAAAAAGTCTAATTGTTTAAAAAAAACCACCAAACGATATTTAAAAAAAGAATAGATTTTTTATATAAAACTGTTATGCAGGTGGAGAATATAATTTTTTGTTAGTTCATATATGTTATATTTTCATAAAAGAATCAACATTTCCCGCGAAAAAGTAGTAAAAAATAGAGAAAAAACGTCGATTCACACCAGTAAATATTTTCAAGATTTTAAAAATATTTTTCGCATCAAAAAGAAGGGTGATTTAAATCGATTTGTAAAATGGCCTTTATATGTTCGTATACAAAAAGAAAAAAAAATTTTGTGTTCCAAAATAAAAGTCCCAGTTGCAATTCAGCAGTTTTCAAAACCTCTGACAGATGAAATTGGTAGCAAAATCTCGAGTATATTTTTAAAATATAAAAATTCACAGCTAAATAGTTTCTTCAAGAAAAATAATTTTTTTATAAAACATGGTATTAACAATTTAACCAATCTAATTCAAAAAAAAAAAGCACTTTTTGTACTAATTGCAAATGATGTTAATCCAATCGAATTGGTAGTATGGATACCAGCCTTATGTAAAAGAGTTGGGGTCTCGTTCGCCATTATTAAAAACAAATCTAATTTGAGGAAATTGTCAAATAAAAAATCCACTTCTTGTGTTACGATAGCATCAGAAAATATACAAGAATGTAAAAAGAGTAAAATAGTCGACTATTTTAATATGAATTTTATCCAGGAATATGAAAAATAAATATAGCTTTTTTTATTTATATCAATACATTTTTTTTTTAAATAACTGATTAGTATGAGGAAAATACTCCAAATGCAGTTTGCTTGGTGTGTGTATTTTTTTTATTAATTTTTTCCACGACTTTCCTATTTTTATTTGATTCACTTCGTCTAAAAAATTTGTAGTCCATATTGATATCCTAAAAAAATTTTTCTTTATATTCAATACGATTCCGTTTATATTTTCTATACTCTTTATATCAGAAGCTTGAGTTATTATTGCAATTATCGTTCTTTCCCATAGAACGTCTACGCTTGGTATAAATTGTTTATCAGATATGGTTAACACCCATTTTCCCCCGTTTAAATTATGAATGTCTTCCCATTTGGGTTCTATTCCGAATTTAAACATTTGAATATTTACATCAAAGCAAACAGAAGACGGTTGTAAAATACCAGAGAATGACTTTAAAAAATTTTCAACATCCTCAAAAGAGTCAATTCGAAATAAAAATTGATCCCAGTTATGTTTTAATACATTTTTTTCAAGAGCATCAAACCAAAAGGTCCATTTTTGATTCAACAAATTCATCTCGATAATACGAACCAGGATGTACATTAAAATATATTTGCTTTATAAAATTTTAACTGAATATATTTTATCATTTTCGATTTTCGAAAAAATCATGAATTCGATTGTGTCTAGATAATTTTTTTTTTCAGTAAAATTCTTAACGCGTTCAACCTTTTTCGTATGAGAAAAATTGAAATCTTCTATATAACGAATTATATTTTTTTCTAGTTGGCTTTGGTAAAAAGTCGAAAATTCCAATTGAATTTTTTTTAATACATTTAACATTTGATACACACCAATTCCATTTAGAGAACTTATTTTTAAAAAAGGAATTTTATTATAAAAATTTTCCAATGTCAAGCTTAACGAACTGGCAAATGAGTTTACGAAAGTTTTTTCTTTTTCTAAAATTTTATCAAACGCATCAGAATCGCTCATCCACTCTTTTACAAAATCTCCTGAAACCACGTCATTTTTGTTGACAATCATAACAACAGGAAGCCTGGATTTATATAATATGCTACAAGAATATAAAATGTTACCTACGAAAACAAGAGGAGATGAAATTCTAATCACATCAATCGTATATAGCAAAATTACAGGAAACGAAGAAGAAAATGTTTCACATATTATCGAACCAGATGCACTCCAGGTAAAAATTTCGATTTGACCAGGTGTATCTAATATCAGATATTCGATTGACATCGCATTGCGCATGATTATGCGTTTGATTTGGTCAAAACGAGTAGAGAACAAATTTAAAGCCACCACTATTGCTCCATTTGGACCTAAGTTATATTCTTTCATTATTTTTTTGTAGTCTATAGTGTCTCTTATGTCAATGTTAGCAGAATAAGGAATATGTAAGCAAGCCGGATCAATGTTAATTATATAATGATTTTTTTTTAAATAAGACAAATCAGATGATAATCTGCATACTAAGGTTGTTTTCCCGGATCCTGCCATTCCAATTAGAAAGATTACTAGTGGTTTGAGGAAAATTTTATAATCAGAATCATTAGAAAAAGATTTATTCATACGTTTGTTTTTATAGTTTTTATTTAAAATTTTAAAATCTCCAAAAAATAACATAGAAGCTATTTTTTGAATGGGTGTCCCTAAATTTTTTAGATGGATTTCAGAGAGATATCCTTTGGTAAATCAAAAAATAATTAACCAAAATGATTTTGATTGTTTTTATTTAGATATGAATGGAATCGTGCATTCTTGTTTTCAGAAATTTTCATCGCCTTATAGAGAAAAAAATATTTTTCAAGAAATATTTTTTTATACAGAATATCTTTTTAGAATCGTTAAACCCAAAAAATTGATTTTTATGGCGTTCGATGGCGTTTCTCCTAGAGCAAAAATGAACCAACAAAGAAGTCGTAGATTTAGAACAAAAGAAACGAATATGAAGCAGAATAAAAATTTTACACATTCAAATGAAGAGGTTTTTGATTCAAATTGTATTACACCTGGCACTGAATTTATGAAAAGATTATCTTTTTTTTTTAAAAAATGGTTAAAAAATAAAGTGAAATTCGACTCCGAATGGAAACAAGGATGTGATGTTATTTTTAGTAGTTCCGAGGTCCCGGGCGAAGGTGAGCACAAAATAATGAATTATATTAGAAAAATTCAAAAAGTTTATTTTCAATATAAAAAGTCTACTCTAAAACATTGTTTATACGGACTAGATGCTGATTTAATTATGCTGGGACTATTGTCTCATGAAAAAAATTTTACTTTATTAAGAGAAAAAATATTTCATAGAGGAACCACGACATTTAATAAAGAAACATGTCTAGATAAAAATTTGAATCTGCTCATGTCTGAGGAATTTCATTTGCTAGAAATATCACTACTACGAGATATGATTTTTCTAGAGTTCAAACCAAAGAAAACTATCCTTTTCAAGTATGATGTTGAACGAATAATTGACGATTTTATTTTCATGTGTATGTTATTAGGAAATGACTTCATCCCAGGATTACCTCACCTTAACATTACACAAGGAGGTTTGAATTTATTAGTAAGATCTTATAAAGAAATACAGCAAAAACTAGATGGTTATTTAACCAAAAAACATCAAATTCACTTCGGGAGAGCTGAACTTTTTTTTCGAAAAATTTCTAGCGAAGCAGAGTCTTTATTTTTTTTTCGAAGAAAACAAGAAAAAACCGGAAATGAAACTTATAAATCTAGCTATTATTTATCTAAATTTAAATTTACATACCAAATAGAACACGGTTTTCTATCGAATTTAATAAAAAATTACATACACGGATTACATTGGTGTCTGTTTTATTATCACAAAAAATGTCCTTCGTGGAATTGGTTTTATCCAGAATACTACTCTCCTCTATGTTCAGATCTCGTTAATTTGTGTCCATTTGAAATTTTTTTTACAAAAGGAAGGCCTTTTTCTCCATTGATACAATTATTAGCGGTTCTACCTCCTCGATCTTCTGTTTTTTTACCTAGTTCATTTGCAAATCTTATGTTAAATGAAAAATCTCCTGTTAAATGTTTTTATCCTTATGAATACAAAATAGATTTAAATGGAAAAAAAAATGTATGGGAAGGGATCGTATTGCTTCCTTTTATCGACGAGAACAAGCTCTTAGATGCAATTAAAATGTTTATAAAAAAAGAACAACTTTCTATCCAAGAAAAAGAAAGAAATTCCTTCGCGAGAGACATTGTTTTTACTAAAATTGCATGGAAATAAATTTTTTAATTTTTCTATAAAAAGTTAAAATTCACGCAAAATTTCTTGCTTAGGCAATTGTATTTAATTGAAAAAATTTTTCCGGAGATTTTTTTCAGGTTTCTAAGAAACATTACATCATAAAAAGTTAATTTTCCTATTGAAAATGTAGAACTAAATTTGTCTTTTTTGTTTAACATTTTCAAAAACAAAATAGTATGATTTTTTGTGTCAACGCAACTTCCAAAAAGTATATTATCTAAAAACAACATTATTAATTTAGCAATTATTTTACTCCAGTTTAAAATTTTTTGATTATTATACGATAATGTTATGTCTTCTCCGAAAATACAGCCTTCTGTTGTTTCGGAAATTATAGCAACGGTTTGGAATTTGATATCAGAGTTAAAAATTTTTAATTCTAAAATTTTAAAGTCATAACTTGAAAATACAGAATTATGATTAAAAAAATTTGATATTTCTTTTCTGCCAAAAAAAATTTGATCTGAGTATGTATTTAATAACCGAATTTTATGTATTGTACCAGGCGTAATAAGAGTGAAGTGTCTTTTGTATTGATAAGCTGGGAATAAAATAATTAATTCAGTATTGTACATAGGAGAAAAAAAAAGAGTATACACTTTAAAACGCATATTATCGAAGCCTAGTTTTCTTAGCAAAGGGATTGTCATGTAAAGTATGAGTTCTAAAGAAGTATCGACATTCGATGACCTGATTCCAGTTAATTTTATTTCACTTTTTTTAAGTAAAAATAAAGAAACGTAAAAAAAAAATTCGATGTAATAAGAAATAGATCTGAAACTTTTTATTTTGTATTCAAATTTTTGATTTTTCAAAATTCCAGGAAAAAAAAGAAGTTTCGTCCCGTTTTCGTTAATTTTAACAATTGTTCCATCCGTAAGTTTATCAACAAAGCACAATAAATCGATTTCAAAATCTTTAATACCAGGCAATTGACTGAAATTTCTAATATTAATTATTTTAATTTTTTTTTTAAAAATCAACGACAAGGCCACCTTTTCTCTTATATTGCAAGATGCAATATACTCGTGAAGCATTTTTACCCAAAACGAGTCTTTACTTCTCCTTCACTAAGTTTATATACTCCGAAAACTAAAAAAAAAATATGAACACATACGCAGTCCAAATTTCGGATGTAAATCCTAGATGGATTGATAATTTTACATCAGCGCTTAAAAAATATAAAAAAAAAAAATTTCAATCATATCTTGTATAAGCTCGTGTGAAAAATGCGACGAAAATTTTGTCTCAAATATAGTTCAAACACATGAAAAAAAAACCAATAAATTGCAAGCTTATTATAATCAAGTTAACCCCCAACTCGTAGTCATGCGTTTTTGTTATAGTTTTTTATCGTTGGAACTTATACGTAGTTTAAAATTTATGACTTCTTTAACAGACTATTTTTTAATTTATCTAAATCCCGTTAAAGATATATTATACGATACAAATTCTTTAGACATAATTTACTCTTTATTTTTTTATAAAATACTGGAAATTCATCTGAAAAAAAAAATTTCGATTTTTTTCATAGTAGATCAAAGTCACGAATCTTTGTATAATCAACGCGAGTTGACAAAACTACAAGATGTATGGAGAAAATGTCTTGCAGATAATAACATCAATGATAACATAGACATGAATGATTATTTCGAGATTTTTTTTTTAAATGAATCTCAAGTAACTTTAAAGCCAGATCATGTGTTAACGATCGGCGGTTATCTTTCCAAAGAAACGATTAAAATAAAATACAACACAAAGTATTCTGATTTTTTATTTCAAGAAAAATGGCTTGCTTCTAATCAAATTCCAAGTAATCTATTGATTAACGTTAAAAATGACCAAGTAAGTGATATTCTTTGTTTTTATTTTGTAGATTCTGCGTCAAATGAAGTGCTGAAAATGTTCTATAAAAATTTTGCTAAATGGGATAAAGTTATTCGTAAAGGAAAATTGGTTGATACGTACGGAAAGATTACATTAAGTTTTATAGAAATGGCAAATAAAAAATTCGATGCGTTGATTCCTGGTAAATTCCAAAATTGCCTACTCGTTGAAAAAAAAAAAAAAGAGTTACATAAAATTTTTCAACAGTATATTTTGTATCTTTTTACAAAACAACTGTTAAGTCTTCAGTCTCAATCTCTAGAGAGGTTTAAAA
Source organism: Cryptomonas paramaecium (assembly GCF_000194455.1). NCBI lineage: Eukaryota > Cryptophyceae > Cryptomonadales > Cryptomonadaceae > Cryptomonas > Cryptomonas paramaecium. The sequence goes on from NC_015331.1 coordinate 91,929, forward strand.
ACATGTTCATAGAAAACAGCTTATTGTCTAAAAAAAGTTTTGAATTACAGAAAAAAACGGCAATCGACGACACAAACGAATGGTTTATTTCCCATGCAATTCCATTGACTCTAGGAAATTCAGATTTATCGTATACGTTTGCACAAAAGGAGTTGAATGATGTGTTGGAAGAATTTTCAGAAAAACTTCGCGATTCTCCTACAATAAAGATGAGAATGTTAAAGAATACAAGTAAGCAGACTTCTACCGGAAATCTTAAACAAAAAGGAATGATAATCGGTTTTGGACTCACTGCCGCATTTAGACCCAGTGGTTTCGGTAATTTTCAGTTTATCACGTCTTATACACGTGGTCCACATGTTTTTAACTTTTCTTTTGTTAATGACAAAGACGTTGCAGAGCAAGAAGGTCAAGGAAAGGTTAAATTATTTAAAATTCAGCCTTCTTTAAATTTTGACATAGAAATGTAAACAAAAGCGACTGTTATACTAAACCGACGCAAATGTCGATTGTTTTCATCGTTATCCGAGGACCTAATTCTGTGATTTTAACTAAAAAAGCTCTTTTTTTCTTATCAAGTATGCCCATGTGAGTTTTTTCAAAATCAATTATTTTTGTAAATTTTGTTGATTTTTTTTTTTTTCTGAAAATCCTCGGAAGCAATATAGACATGTTTTTTATTTGATATAACCTGATTTCCATGTAATTTTCTTTGTTTAAATCAAAATCAATTAAAACGGTTTTATATATTTTGCGGAAAGAGTTATATTTAAATTTAATAGACGGGAATAACTGTTGAATCATTTTATACACTACATTCGACTGTTTGTTTCGTATGAAATTATTAAGTAATAAAAAAGTCGAATTTAAATGAAAAGAAAGTTTGCTTATAAAAATGTTTTTTTTTTAATTCCAAATCTAACTATTAAAAATATCACAGAAGGGCCGCGTGGGTTTTTTAATATCTGTAAAAAATTTTTATTTTTTTTTTGTAAAAAATAATTTTGTGGGTAAAACCTATCGCATTTGCAATTTTTGAGTGGCTGAGAAGCAAAGTTTTTAATTTATTCGGCAATTTAAATATACTACGAATAAACAAGTTAAAATAGATGTATTTGCAAAAAATTTTAAATTTTTTATAATTTCTAAAATTGACAATAATCAAGATAAGAGGAAAAATTTCACATGACATTTCAGTCGTAATGTTTAGTGGGGTTTTGGTCTAGTGGTATGATTCTCGTTTCGGGTGCGAGAGATCCTGGGTTCAATTCCCGGAAACCCTCCTTTATAGATAGTCTTACTTACGTTATTAAGACGTTTTTTAATGTTAAAAAAAGTGTAGTATTATCTATTTCGAACGAAAAAACTTTAATTTGCAATTGGCATAATATTTTTAAGATTTTTAATTTCCTAAGATGAAAAAAACGTATTTTTTTCAGTGATTTGAAAATATAATTTATTACATCAAAAGGCCGATGACCTTTGTTATAAATGTCCAAAAAAATTTCCAATGCATTTAAATAGTTTTGATTCAGAATAGAAAATATAAAATTGTCAATAAAACAAATAGTCGGAAAAAAATGAAATAATTTCGAAGTTCTACTCGTTATCATTAAAAAAGATTTTTCAACTAATTCAGATTCGTTTAACAACTCTCTTGCATCTCCTCCTGAAGAAATAACCATAGATTCAAGACCTTTGGTACTGAATAAAACTTTTTCTTTGTAGAAAATTTTTGCAACTATTCGCATGTTCATTTTTTCCAAGACGTATTTAAATTTCAATACCACACATCTACTTTGAAGTGCTTCGATTATTTTAGAAGGACAGTTGCATATAAATATAAAACGAGCAGTTTGTGAAAAATTTTCAATCGTTCTACGTAAAGCTTCTTGTGTATATTTTGTCAAAGATTCTGCTTCATCTATAACAATTATTTTTTTCACTTTTTCAGAATCTATTATTGTTTCACAGAAAAATTTTATTTTTACTCTAGCTGTATGTATTCCCCTCGCATGAGATGCGTTTAGTTTCATAATGTTTAGGTTTTTTTTTTTAGATAATTCAAAAAGAATACAATTGACTAAATTACGATCAGTATATTTTATGTTTTAGTTTAACAATAAAATCAAAAAAAAAACTTACCAATACATGTTTTTCCGATTCCAGGAGGACCGTGTATAATCAAATTAGGCATATTATTTTTTTCAACCATGTATAAAAACTTTTTTTTTAAATCTGAATCGAATCTTATCCGAAACAAATTCAAAGGGTTATGTTTCCATATCCACGGGTCAGATATTTTATAATTTTTCATAAAAGCTAAATTGTATACACGATTCTCTGATTTTTATATCTAGTTTTTTAATATTGTTATATCAGTATATAAAACTTATTATTAATTTTATTTTAACTACAAAAAAAAAACGACTTTTTTGTAATGATCAATTTTTTATATCTGATTTTATATAAATTTAATATTTTTTTGTTAAAAAAAAATATACGTAAAATCAGATATAAAAATTTTACGTATATCAAAGCTATTTAAAATTGCATTTGTATATTCTGCCAAATTATTTTCTCTATCATAAATTTTGTAGTTAAAAACTATTTTTTTTTGAAAAAACTTAAGTAATTTCAAAAAAAATATCAAATTTTTGGAAATCTTTTTAAAAGAACTAAAGTTTAAGTTCGATATTTTTAAAAAAAACCTGAGTATAATCAGAAAATTTGTTGAATTGTTTACTAAAATTTTAGATGTAGTTGTAAAATTTGTACTTAAAATCAAAAAAATATCTTTTAAACCATACAATTTTGTCTGAAAAAACGTGTCTATACAAAAATAAATTGCTGTATTTTTTAAATTGATTAACTTTTTGATAAAATTATTTGTCATTGGTATATCGAGCTTTTTCTTGTTCGAAAAAGGTATATTATTAAAAAAAAACTTTTTAGAATGTTATAAGCAACCTGGAGATGTGTTCGGAATTTATCAAATGTATTTTTTTTAAAAATTTTCATGTAATTTATCGAACTCTTCAGATTATTATAAAAAATTTCTTCAAAAAAAATTAATTTTAGAAAAAAAAACATACGTAATGTTTTAAATTTATTTTTAAATATTGAAAAAACAAATATCGGAGCAAAATAATTCGGGTGAAGAAAAATAATCCTTGTTTTTTGTATATAAATATTGTTGAAAAAAAAAATTCCACTCAAAAAATCATTGGTTTTATGTTTTAAAATGTTTACATATTTTGATAAAAAATAAACACACATTTTTAAATTGCAAATATAGTTGACATGCGTTAAGCATTTTAAATACTTCTGTGTGTTAATTTGATTATAGTTACAAATAAATTTAAAAACAAAATAATTAAAAAGTTTTTCTTGTTCGAAAAAACCTAGAAGCCAGTAAAAAATCTTAAATTTATGAATAACAAGATTATATGAATATTTGTATATAATATATTTTTGAAAAAAATGTAAATTTCTAAAAAAAAACCAGTTGTTTTTTTCACACTGAGTTGTTTTAAGTCTACTATAATTTATGTTTAAAAAGAAACATTGAAACCCGTTTTGTTTAATTTTTATTTTAAACGCTATTAAATCGAATTTACGTTTGGAATTTCTATTAAATATAAATAAATAATTCGGTGTGTTCTTTCTTTTTGTTAAAATTTTCCCTTGTTGTATATAAAATTTTTCATATATATTAGAAGTAAAAAAATAATCCAGGTCAATACGAGTTAAATACATTTGTCCGTATCCATTCAAATCGCATTTGGCGTCTTTGCAAGATTTAAAATAAGATAAAAAATGGTCTATAACCGATGGATCTGAAAATACAATTTCCCAAATCGAAAATAATGTACAAAAAAATACTTTTAGATTTTTTTTTTCGTAAAAAAATTCTAGTTCAAAAAAAATTTTTTCTAAAATCCCAACGTCACATATTTGTAAATATACAAAATTTTGTAATAAATAAATAAAGTTATTATATGATAATCTTTGAAAAAAACGGCTATGTAATGCAGTAATGTGTTTTATATTTTTATTAAATTTACAAAATTTAAAAAGAGAAAATATACATCGAAACATACGTATTTTATATAATAAAAAAATGTTAGATACAAATATGTAATTTAAATCAAATACATCTAGACAACGGTTGTAACTATAATTAATAATTAAATTGTTTATAAATGATACTTCGTTTAAAATTTTATGCCGATGAATAATTCTTGTTAGCATGTATTTAAAAGTGTAAACAATCGGTTTTTTGTTTTATATAACTTAAATTTACGAGTATGTATGTAAAAGTTATTTTTTTCGTATGTTGTCTAAAGCAGAATCAACTTCGCCGGCAATTTTGTTTATTCGTACAGTAGGCGGAGAAACTGGAGCAGTATCTTCTCTTGCTCCGAAAATCGGACCTTTGGGATTATCGCCTAAAAAAGTAGGAGAACAGTTATCTTTAGCTACTAAAGAATGGGAAGGTCTTCGAGTTACGTGTAAACTTTTAATTCAAAACAAACAGATAACCGTACAAGTGGTGCCTTCTGTTGCGACTTTTATCATAAAAGCTTTGAACGAACCTTTGAGAGATAGAAAAAAAGTAAAAAATATAAAACATACCGGAAATATTTCGTGGAAAAATATAATAAATATATGTAAACTAGTTAAAAATAGATCGAATTCGATTGACGCAAGCGGGTTAATCAAGGAAGTATTAGGGACGGCCAATTCAATAGGATGTTATGTAGAAAGTGATAAATTTGTGAAAAAATTATCTTTCAGCATAGATGACCGAGTGGTTAAGGTGTAAGATTCGAAATCTTATGGATGTGTATCTTCGCAGGTTCGATTCCTGTTCTGTGCGAATGTCATACAAATCATTTACGACGTAATGATATGCCTTATATTTAGTAGTATTTTCGTCAAAATGATCAATATCTTGCTTTTTTTTAATCCATATATATTTTTTTTAATTTCTTTTAAAATCGCGATTTTTAATGAAAAATTTACATTTCTTAAAAAATATCCAATATTCTTTACGTAAGATAAATTATTCTTGCTAACATTTATTTGTGAGAAAGGAATTGTAAGAGTAATCTTGTCGCCAGCTATTTTAAATTTAGTTAAAATATAATCGTTGGGTAATTTTTTCTTAATCGAATGAAAAATATTATATTGTTGATAACTATATGAATTTATCGAAAAAATCAAAATTCTAGCAGCTGTCTTGATAGCAAATTCTTCTATATACAAACTAAAATAAAATTTAGAAATTATCTCTGATACTTTACCGAGAGACTCTAAATGTGTAATTGTAATCTCACTTAAGTTATTACCTTTGATGTTATTTTGTTTTTTTAAAAACATGTATAAGTTTATTGCAAAATTTTTTGTTTTTTTCGTCAAAACCGGTTCTAACAAATTAATAAAATAAAAATATTGTTGCATACGTTGAAAATATTTTTTTTTGGAATTATTGTAAGTTTTCATGTTTTTTTTAACTGAAACCTGTGGATATGAATTAAACAAACAAAAACACAGATTTAAATTAAAAAAATTTAAATTGTTCAACAACAAACGCGTGTTGTGTGTATATGCAATTTGATCAGGAAAAGAAGAAAAAACTATAAAAGAATATTCGATTTCCGAGTTTACAGTTTTATTTAATCTATAAAACAAATTATTTTTATAAATGTTTATAATTTTTTTAGCATCGAAATGGGGTTTTCTTGAAATGTTAAAATTATCAATAAAGTAAACATTTGTTCCAAAACTATCAGAATGCACTGTAAAATGTCTTTCATGGACATTTGAATCAGAATGGCTCGAAAGTTTAGAAGCCATGGAAACGTTTTCCACGCTTTCATGAAACATTTGAGAGAAAGAAGAAAACAAATTTGTCATTATTTTGTTTTTTGTAAAAAACTGATTTATTATGAAAATATTTACATTGGGTTTTTTCCTAAATTCTTGACCATATCCATTTTGTTTATTTCTTATAAAAGAAGATAATAATACAATTTTCAATTCTTCTTGTAACCCGCCGATCGAACAGAATGAATTTGTAAATTTCACAAGAAAATTTTCACAAATTCTTATATCTAAAATATGTTGTTTTTTTCTCCTAGAAAAGAAGAAAGGATAGAGTTCAACGTTTGAAAATCTCTTTTCTATACAGTTTTTTTTACGATATAATAATTTCTTGCACAAATTTTCTTTATGCAAGTATAGATAGTAAGCTTGAAAGTAAAAACTTATGAATCTGATTAGTGAAACATGATTGACTGTTGTTTCTTCGAAATTTTTTCCTAACTGAAAAAATTCATTGTGCGTTATTTTTTTTTTTAAATTTAGAGATAAAACGAAAAAACCCGAAAAAAAAACTTTTTTTCTTAATTTTAACAAATTATTAAAATTATATCTCAAATAAATATCAATTGTTTCGAGTCTTTTGTTATTTTTTTGTTTGATTTTTTTTTCTATTTTCAATTTTTGAAAAAAAATAAAAACAGAATTTTCCGGAGATAAAGCCCAATTTTTATTTGCACATACAAAACAAAAGGGGGGTTCCATGTACACGTTTTTTTGATTTATATGCCATATTGTCGTTTTACAATTTTTACTTAAGCATTTAAATGTTCCAAGGATTAGCTTGGGATAATAGTTCGATATCTCAATAATTTTTCCTGAAATAATTGTTAGTTTATTTAGAAATTTAGATGAAATTAGTTCTTCCTTCTTACGTAAATTATATACAGTTATCCAATATTGTTTGTGGTTTATATTTTTTTTTAAATTAACTTTTATAAACTCCATAAAAGAATAGTGTAAATAACATTCTAGATAAATAAATTGATCTTCTATAATATCTGCAAATTCGTCGCTAAACTGGATTAAATGTTCAAAATTCAAAAATACAGTTGATGACATATGCCCTATTGTTATTTTTTTTTGGTAAAAATTTAACAAATTTATTTTAGATGAAAAATAAATGTTAGAAGGGTTAAAAAATTTAAGAAAATTATAAAAAATTCGTTTTACTTCTTCTCCTATTATACTATATTCGAAATACGACTTACTGACAACCATTTTATAAACCATTTGGATATTTTTTTAAATCACTTTATAAGATAATTAATCAAAACGTACAGGTTTGTAAATGGATAATTTTTTAATAATCATTTGTTCTTGAATTAAAAAACATTTAACTATTCTTTCTTTTAAATTTTTAGATAAAATGCAATTTCCGTATTTTCTAGATATTTTTTTATCGTTATTACAGTTTCTTGTGTTATATCGTGCCGTTAATCTTTTTCCAGGAGTCTTTTTGATTTGGTTATATTTTTTTTTTTTATTGTAAATTCTTGAATCTATCATCTTTTATTTGAAAATTTTTATATCTAAATTAATTTTACGTCTTATTTGTATTAAAAATGTTATAAGTCATGAAAACAAAGCTTGTCGCAGTTGATCAATCTAGACAGTATATATGTATGTTATCCGAGCAAAACAATTTAGAATGCTTTAAAACAACCGACAAAAATTGCATCTCTTTTTGTGAAAAAAGTTTAATAATCAAAAAAAATTTTTTTCGTATTGAACTTAAATCTTTTTTTTCCAGCCTGCTCAAGAAGTCTTATACTAAACAATTTCTCAATTTTTATGTATTTTTATTTTCTATAAATAACATTTATATATTAAACACAGGCAAGAAACGCTGGATAAATATTCAAATGAAAAAATGTTCGAAAAATTTTAATGCAAGTAACCATGAGACTTATATTTTATCAGATAATGATCTTTTTGTATTTGATAATAGCAGTGGAGAAATTTTAAAGAAAATCAATATTAAATATTTTGTAATTTTCGATAGTTATCTAAATGCAAAAATTTCAAAAAATAATCAATATTTATTTTTTCAAGCAGAGCCTTTAGTTTTAATTTCATTAAATTTTGGTTGTGTATTACAGCATTTACAAAATAATGCCAAAGAACGGTTTACGGTGAGCTTTTTAAATCATTGTTTTTTAATTTTACTTTTTGAAAATAATTCGCTAAGGATTTGGAATTTTAAAAAAAATAAATTAAAAAAAATAAATCTTTTTTTTAATTTTGAAAAAATACGAATACAAAGCTTAAAAAAAATTTTTATACAAAAACAATTTTTCTTGGCCTTGTTTTCGGAGAAAATTTTATTTTTATGTTCTTTAAAAAAATTTAACGATTTGTCTAATGTGAAAATAAAGATATTGTTTTTAGTAAAGTTCTGTAAAAAAATTTGTTCGATATGGATACTTAGTAAAAGTTGCTTATTTTTCATATTTTTTTTTAACAAAAAAAAAATCATTCCAATTAAATTAAATCTAAATAGTTTGAAATTTTCTGCCAATACTTACATTTCTTTATCTAAGCTCGAAAATCAGCACAAGTCAAACATACATTATATACACTCGTTGCTTAATAATTTTAAAAATTTTTTTAAAACAAATCTTTATTTAGTTTCAAAAAAAATACCAAGAAAGAATAACATCCAGTTTATAAATGTTAAGTTCAAAGCCGAAAAAAAATATTTTATAAAAGTGAAAAAGATAAATTCCAACCAATTCTTAAATATATTTTCTTTTTTAATAGCAACCAAAGAAACTGCAAATTTAAAACAATTCTTAAAAATAAACAAAACTTACAATTTGAAACTAATGACAATTTCCGATAAATTTTATATATTACCCTTAGTTATGTTATCGATACAAGAAATTTTACACACAAACCAGAAAAAAGAATATTATTTTGCTTATATAAATCACGTTATTTTTTATCATTTTTCATGTTTAACTAAAGAAAATTTTTTGAAATATTTTTTAAAAAAAATCGAAAATTCCAAAAAAAATTTTGTAACAAAAAAAATTTTACATAGCTTACTCTTAAAAATGAATATGTTAAAAAATCAAAACGAAAAATATGCGTTATACGGCTTTATAAATCTATAAAGAAAAAAATTATGCAATAGAAATTTTCTTGTTCTAAAATAAGCAACCAAATATTTAAACGATATATAAATTTCATCAAAGAAAAAAATGCATTCTTTCGATCTTGACAAGACCAGGAAAATAGAATTTTATAAGGACAAAGATAACGTAAATTACGGGTCTTTTAGAATAAAAAACGAAGATCATACAATAGGAAGTTTAATTCAAAAGCAACTTTTAAAACATCCTGATGTTATTTTTAGTGGATATAAAAAATTTCATCCTCTAGAAAAGTATATATTTTTGAAAATAATTACTAATGGTCATAAGACTCCGATCCAAGTACTCGATTCTGTTTTAAAAGATCTGTATATTCAATTTTCTTTACTGGAAGAAGAAGTGTGTAATATGTGAAATTTATAATTTAAATTACTGACAAAACAAACTGAAAGTTACACTTTATATTAGCTTGTTTTTTTTTTCAGTGTATTTTACCAAAATTTCTTTGTCAATAAAACTCAAAAAAGAAATTCTGATTTTACAGGAGTTTATTTTAGTGAAATTATAATTTGAATTAGTAATTGTTAAAAATATAATATAAACGGCATGTTTAACCCCGCATTCAACTGCAATTTTTAATAATAATTCACAAGCTTGTTTGGTAATTTCTACTGCTTCTTTTTTTATTTTCATAAATAAAACGTTTTTAGCTTCATTCAAAGAACAGGGCGCAATCTGTATTGTTATAAATTTATCTAAAAATTCAAACGGAATATACGATGCCAGCGAAACATCTTGTTTATTTGTCTTTTTAGCTATATCAGGCGCAAATGTAATCACGCAAGGCGAATCGGGGCTTTCTGTGAGTTTAAACAAATAATTAACAAGCAACACATCTAAAAAATTTATATTGTCTAATAGAAAAATACCACGAATTACCTTTATTTTTCTGTATTTTTTCCATTTGTTGAGAATTTTATTTATCTTTTCTCTAATTTCACAAAAATTTTCCTTGTCATTTGTAGTAAAAAATTTCGAAAATGTATGTTTACCATCGGAGTTCAAACAATCTAGTTCATGTAGACTTATATAAAATTCATTTATTTCTTGTCTTCTCATTTTTTTATACATTGATTTATTTTTTTCATTTAAATTTTCAAATTTAAAAAAGCTTTTAGAAACTGAATTTTGTTTCCTATTAACCGATATAAAATCTCCTTTTTTCACCATTTTTCGTATAATTTTCATATACATAGTTCGAGACAAATTATAAGTAAATTGCAACTTGTCAAATTTCAAAATCATTTTAGCATAAAATAAATCATAGCTTCGATTTATTTTATTGTTTAATATAATATCTACAACTTTTCCCCTAATTGTAGTATCGTTATTGTAAAATTTAATACAAACCGCTTGTCTGCTTAATTGTGTTAGATTTTCAATTTTAGAAATCTCGTTCAAACTTAGCTCTGCTCCAGTTATCATAATAAATGGTAAATCTTTTCTAAGAGACATTGCGATTCCGATAGACAAACTAGTTTTAATTGAAGAAGAACTATTGAGAAACATGAAATTTATATTTTCGTACTTGAAATTGTAATTGATATCCAAAATCATTTTAATGCTTTTTCTAACATGCAATTGTCCAACTAGACCCTGAAAAAAATAATTTGATTTAAATATACTTTTCATCCCTATACCTTGTATATGAGAATAAAATACATCGGAGTAAACTGTTTGTTTTCTTTCAAAATTTTTTAAAATACGCATCTTATTTATTTATTTAATCAAGTTTTTGAAAATCTCGAAAAAAAGATTATATGATCAATTAGTTGTACTTTTTAAACCTTTCTAATCAAAATTAAAATTTTCGTATCTATCTCGAAATCTGTTTTTTTTTCAATACCAAACATTTTCATAAGGAGCCCTCCGAAGCTAGCGTATATAAAAAATCCGTTTCCTTCCACTCCCATATGGAACACAGTTCCGTACATCACATATTCGTATAAATCAATTAATTCTTTTTTAAAATTAAAAACCCAATCGTTTACATGGCCTTGAAGTTCATAAACTGGTTCTACGACTTTTGTTATCATAATATCCAATTTATCTCCTAAGCATAAATTATATATTTCGGTGTTTACGTCAAGAAACATTTGTAATTTACTATCTTTAGATTGAACTAATACTCTAGACACTTTCGAAAACGTTTTTTTTTTAACCTGCTTGTCAACCGATTGAGTTGTATTATCTGAAATTATATCGATGTTTTTGGTAAAAAAAATACCATGAATCATTATTTGTATTTATAAAATTAAATATATAATTATTGATCATAAATCATATGAAATTGGATTTAATCCAAAATTTTGAGCAATTTTTTTCCAGTTAAATTTTTTAAATTCAAAACAAATTTTATTTTTTTGAAAATATATAAATTTAGCATAACTTAAAAAAGCGTCTAAAGCTATTTTTGTACAGTTTTTATTTTTTTTTAGCAATATCTCGATTTTTTTTTGCGTTATTTCAATTTGCCTTTTATATATGTTTATAATGTGTATTTTAACAAAATTTTTACCAAGTGTATTTATAAATTTTATTTCCTGATAATTTAAAAACAAAATTGTTTTTCCTGTTTCTAAAAACCTTCCTGTTCTTCCTATCCTATGAAAGTAAGATTGTATATTTTTTGGACAATCCAATTGTATAATCCATTCGACTGATCTAAAATCCAGACCTCTTGATGTCAAATCAGTTGAAAACAAGACTCCTTGTCGTTTGTTCATGCTAAATTTTAAAAAATTTTTTATTCTCTTAGTTTGATTCATTGAGCCGTATATGAGACTTGTTTTGATTTCTGGAAAAATTAACTTTGTAACAGTATATAAATATTTAATTTGTTTTTTTGTAGAAACAAATATTATAATTTTTTGTGTTTTGTGCGAACTTAAAAAAGAGAGCAAGTGTGCATTTTTCTTGTAATCGTGTGAAATCACAGCAAATTGCCTTATGTTGTGAATTTGCTGGATATATTTATATTTTTTTTTTTTATTAAAATACATTTTTTTGACATTCAAACTGCAAAAAATTGGATTTTTCAGATTTATTCGCGTGATATTTTTTAACTTAGAATTTAAAGTAGCGCTAAAAAAAAGAACTTGTCTTTTTTTTGGCAAAATAAACATCAAAAGATCAGTTATTTTTATGAAATTTGTATTCAAAATTTCATCAGCTTCATCCATTGCTAATATTTTTAGTTGGTTTAAATTCAAACTTTTATTATTTAAGTGATTAAATAAAGAACCTGGGGTTGATAATACCATTGAACATTTTTCTTTTTCCATAATTTTTCCCAGGCATAATTTTATTTTAATTTTTGCTTCTATATTTTTAACAAAATCGAAAATTTGTATACCGAGCTCCCTGGTTGGAAATAATATACAGCTTTTTACTAAATTGACTAACATATCGTTTTGTATATAATTTTGTATTAACGAAATTTCAATTACAGGAATTACAAAACAGAGAGTTTTTCCCGATCCAGTTTTTGCAGAACCAAGTACATCAAAACCCATCAAAGCGGGAGGTATAGATATTTTTTGTATAGATGTCATTTTTTTATAACCTAACTTTGAAAGAGATTGAATTGTAGAGTTGGATATATTCAAATTTTTAAATTCAGATACAATTTCAAACTTGATATCAAGTGACATTTTGTAGCTTTAAAAATTATAAAGTTAAAGTTTGACTTACATTTTTGTGTCTTGTGCGTATTTTTTTTTACACATATATGATTTTTTTTAAGAAAAAATTTGATGATCGATTAGAGTCTATGAAAGTAAAATTGTGAATATAAAAATTTATATCTGATTTATTTTAAGATTGTTTATTTGCAAGTTTTTTTTTTTGTATAATTCCTATAGTTTAATACTATATTAACAATTTTTTTAAAGAGAAGAGGTTTTTTTAAACGCGAAAATCTTCTTTTGAAATGCAATAAGATTTTTTTTGTTCCGGTTATTTTAAACCTAAATAGATGCTGATATTTTTTCATATAAAATACAAAAGTAAAAATAATCTCAAGTTTCATTTTATACGCGTTTTTCGGAAGAAGAAGAAAAAAACTATTTTATTTTATCCAAAGGCCAGTATTTATGTATATCTCTCTTAGAATGTATTTATTTTTTTTTTAAAAAGAAAACCAGATGAAAATAACAATTTTTTTTTACTTGAAAATATTCCCATTTTCCATAGCTTAGGATATGTATTTTTTCTCATGATAGTTTTCTTGACTTTAAAATAAATTTTAGTTTCAGAAAATTTAACGCCATGTATATAAATTCCTAAAGCAACGAGTTCTCCTTTTAGTGTTATGATTATAATTTCTTGATTTTTTTTTATAACATCTTCTGTCCTGATTATACCACGTGTTTTTAACGCAGCTCCGTAGCAAATGGAATTTACGGAAGAAAATTTGATAACTACTCTTCTGAAAGAAACCGCCGCAACTTCCATAGGCATTGTTATTTTTTTGATATAAAAGTCTATTTTTTTAGAAGAATAGAGCCATTCTGAATCTATCAAGTCATGAAAATTTGTTAAGTTTTGATTTTCAGATAAATAACCGGAATAAATTTGCCTAGATTCGTGTATTCTACATTTAAACGAACAAATTGAATAAAAATATATTTCCAAATCTTTAAAGCACGTATGAGAATTGCATATAAAGCTGGATATACATTTTTTTTTTTTAAATTCTTTAATAGAAAGAGAAAAGAATTTATCTAATTTTATTTTTTGTTTTATTCCTGGTAAAAAATTAGAAATATTTTTCACAAAAATATTTCTAATTTTTTGAAAGTTATACAAAAGGTTTTTTTTAATACTTTTAGTTGAATATACAAATTCAAACACGTTAACGGATGCTCTTTTTTCGATTTTTGTTTGAATGTCAACTATACAAACAGAGTTATTTAAAAAAATTACACAGCACCCATCAAATTTTGCCGTAAGATTACGTAAAATTTTTACTTTAGGTGTATTGAAAAAATTTTCTATCCATTTAATGATTTCGTAGAAATTAAGATGATTGGGCTTATCTATATTTAATATGGAATTTTTTAAATAGCAAATTACATTTCTAGAAAACGGAAAAACTTGCCTTTTGACCGATAGAAAAAAATTTTTTTGTAAATTCATACTGAGATAGTTTTTTAACAACAAGGGCCATTTTTTTTTTTCCATTTTCTTTATTCAAATAGCCCAAATCCCATATCTTCGTTAGACGAATTTTTATTACAAGAAGAGTCTGTTTTTTCCAAAGCTTTATGTTCGCTAACGTTTTGTTGTTTGTCAGTAAGCATTATATCTTTTTTTTCTTTTGTCAAATATTCGTTACGTTGAAACAATTCTGATAAATTATAATTTTTGGTTAAATATATAAATATTTTAGGCCAAAATTTCTCAAACTTAATTCCAGCATGAGTCAAAATTTCTCTCAATTTTTCTTCTGATATATCAATATTATTTTCATTGAGAATTAAACTGGCAAGTATACACCCAGTTTCTGATTTATTCGAAATATGCCACATTTCAAAAACGACACACGTATACGAACTGTTAGTTTACTACTTGCGTAACTACTTCTCAAAATAATAACTTCCCTCTGATTTTTGTTTTCTATCTTTCGAAGAATTGAGTTTATTTATTCTCGGAAAAAAATTAATAGGATCTTTTCTAAAAGTTATGTCTAATTGTTTAAGAAATTTGTTAATCCCTTCGTTTACAGGGAGAGGAGAACTTGCTTTGCAACAAAACGAGGGGGTTCCTTCGAATACAATTATTTTGTCTGCTAAATAGGTTGCTATTATGAAATCGTGTTCAACTACAAAAGCTGGTTTTTCGAAATTAACGAAAAACTTCTTTATAATTTTAGAAATAATTAAACGTTGTTCTGAATCTAGATAAGAAGATGGTTCGTCGATTAAATATAAATCGGAAATTTTTCCTAGACAAAATAATAAAGATAAACGTTGGATTTCTCCTCCTGATAAATTTTGAAATTCTTTTTCTAAAGACAAATTTTCTCGAAGAGGCTCGAATATATTGTTTTTAAAAAAAGAATCAGATAACACAGTATGAAGTTTTTTAGATATCAATTTTCCAAGTTTGCCTTTAAATCTTGAAAAAATTCTTTGAGGTTTGTAAGAAATATTTTTTTTAGAATTGTATATTTTATATTGAGATTTGAACATATGCCCGAGTAATCTTATAAAAAGTGTTTTTCCTGTGCCATTTTCTCCTAATAAAACAGTTATTTCTGAGTCGAAATAATAACCTGAATCTACCATGAATTTAAACGATTCGAAATTTTTATACATAGACGGATAAAAAAATCGATTTGTTTTTTTACTGTGTATTTTCAACTCTTTCTTTTCTACAAAACGTACAGGGTAATTCCTAAACCGTATATTTTCACCTGGAATAAATCCCGATAAAAAAATATTTATTCCTTCTTTAGCAGAAAATTGAGAGCTTACTATTCCATATGCACCCGGGACTCCATAGAAAAAACAAATAAAATCAGATAAATAATCTACTATAGCTAAATCATGTTCCACTACAGCTATATAAATATCTTTATTTGCAAATAAAAAGTCTTTGATTACTTTGACAACCTGAATTCTTTGTTTAATATCTAGATACGAAGAAATTTCGTCAAACAAAAAAATTTTTTTTGACTGAATTAAAGTACACGCGATTGAAAAACGTTGGAGTTCTCCTCCTGAAAGTTCGCAAATTTTTCTATCCAGAAGACTTGATAAACTTAAATTTTTGATTATTTTTATATTATCGTTTTCATTTAAATTGCAAAAAAAATCTCTTACAAAAGAATTGCACTTTAATTCGATTATCGTATCTATATACTGAGGCTTAATGCCTATTTTGAAATTATTTTTAAAAAGAAATTCAAAATAATTTTGCAAAATATTCCCTTTGAAAAATTTTTTAACGACATTCCATCCCGGAGCTTCTTTTGTGTTTCCTAAATTAGGTTTAAGTTCTCCTGCTAAAATTTTCAACGCGGTCGATTTCCCCATTCCATTTGACCCTATGATTCCTATTATATTTGTAGGCTTGAGAATAGGAAGATGTATCAGTTGAAAAGAATTAATGCCATATTTGTGAACAATTTCACATTTATTTTTAAGCAAATTTATTATCTGTACAGCAGAAAAAGGACATTTTTTTACACATATTCCACATCCGATGCACATTTCTTCAGATATTAATGCTTTTTTAGTACGATAAGAAATTTCTATACACAATTTTCCTACTTTAACAAGGGGGCAGTTTTTTTTACATTCTAATTGGCATTTTTCAGGCTTGCATTTCTCAGATGAAACTATAGCTATTCGATTTGCTCTTTTTTCTTCCATGTAATTTTATAAAAATGAGATTTTGTGAATTGTGGCAATACTTTTGTTATTAGCAATCAGATTGTCTTGCTAGTATGAGAACTTTACCTTTTTTTTTATACTAGTAACAGTTATGTTTTTTATTTTAATGTTTTTAAAATATTTTGAGTTCATACTTTCTTTCAATTCTTCAGTAATATTATTATTATTTTTCATCATAATTAGTTTGTTTTCCTTTTGTATTAAAAAAAAACATATATCAAACAGCAACACAATTTTGCAAATTGCTCTTGTTAAAATAATACTACAAGGGTTATAAAAAATTTTAATTTTACATAATTGATTAGTTTTAAGGAGTAAAATTTTAGAATTTTTTAATCCAAGAAACAATAAAGTTAAATAATGAAAGTTTACTTTTTTTTTAGTAGGATCTATTAAAAAAAAAAAACATTTTGGTAAAATTATACTTAATATAATCCCAGGAAACCCATTTCCAGTTCCAATATCAATGTAAAATCTTTTTTTACGTATTATCCACAATGCGCTTAATGTTGACGTTAAGGTTAAAGAATCTACCAAATGTGTTTTATAAAAAATTTCAAGAGATCGAGTTGATATTAAATTTGTATAAATATTTCGAATTAAAACATGCTCGATAAATGTAACCCATGCACGAGGCAGTTCGAATAAAAATTGTTGAATCTTCTGTTCGATATAAATAAGCTTGTGGTATCTATTGTCTATCGAAATATTTAAAATTTTTTTAGAAACTAATTTACTACTGATATTTACTTTTTTATGTACAGGCACAAAAATTCTCAGTCTTGTTTGAAAAAAGACAAACATTTTTTACCCAACGAGATATTTTTCTCTTTAATAAACTTTATATTAAATATGTAAATATTATTTTATTTTCTTTAACAAACTTTAGAAGACGAATGCCAGGTATACAAATGCAACTTACATAGAATTTGTAAATTTCTACATGGTACTGTTTTTACAGTAAATCTTTTTCCATATTCAAATTCTCTTTTCTGTAAATCAAATAAATAAGGAAAAGCTTTTGTATTGGGAAGTTTAGCGCCTACTTTTCTTAATTCATCAAAAAAATGATGAGATATGGCTTCAGTAAGCTTAATTCTTCTGAAAGGCAAATAGTCTAGCATTTTATTTATTAAATCTATAGCTTCTAAGCTCAGTAATTTTCCATGAAAAACATTTTCCCAAGGGTGTGCTGCTAACTTTGGAAACTGAAACTCCAAATATTCATTATTCATAGCACGTACTTGAGCTTTGCTCGGAGTTCCGAGAATTTTTATTATTTCTACTAACTGATCAGTTCCACTTTCTCCTCTAAAAAAAGGAAAACCCGTTAAAAGTTCCCCCATGACACAACCCACCGACCACGTATCGATGCTATTTGTATAATCAATGGCGCCCAAAAGAAGTTCGGGCGCTCTATAATATCTAGAACATATATAAGAAATACTAGGTTCATTTGCTGTCAAAAGCTTTGCTGAACCAAAATCACCTAATTTTAAATGTTGTGTAGCTGGGTCAATTAATAAATTCTGGGGCTTTATATCTCGATGACAAATTCCAATTAAATGTAAATAAGATAGAGCTCGTGTCGCCTGGTACATATAAAGCTTTACATAAATTAAAGGAAGCGTTTGTTTGTGGTTTGAATAATGTTGACATACGCGATGAATAGTTTCTGCAAAAAAATCAAGTTCCAGATTATAATATAATTCGTTTCCTTCGGAAAAATTGAAACAGTGTCTTAAATCTAAAATATTAGAATGACTTAACATTGACATAATTTCTACCTCTCTGTTTTCATACCTGTCATCTTGGAATACTTTCTTTATAGCTACAGTTTCTTCTGTTACTCTTACTTTTGCTTGAAAAACAACTCCGAACGACCCGCTACCTACGACCCTTCCTATTACAGAATATCTTTGATTTCCTACGAACGACATTTTCTAAATTTTACAAGCTTTAACAATTGAATTTATATTACTTTACAAAAGAGATACTTTAAAATTAACACCGCAAATATACTTACTTCTATAAAAATAATTTTAATAACATACAAATGGAAGAAACTAAACAAGACAAATTTGAAAACGATTCTTGGAAGCATATATCAATTTTAAAAAATAATGGAATATGTGTAAACGATATAAAAAAGCTCCAAAATTTTGGGTATTATACAGTAGAATCTGTTGCTTATACCACGAAGAAAAAACTAATCGAAGTTAAAGGTATATCTGAAGCAAAAGCAGAAAAAATACATTCCGAAGCATCCAAATACGTTCCGTTGGGTTTTTGTTCAGCATTTACATGCTATCAAATGAGACAAGATTTGATACATTTGACAACAGGATCAAGAGAAATTGATCGCATATTGAAAGGGGGTATCGAAACTGGAAGCATAACCGAGCTTTTTGGGGAATTTAGAACAGGAAAAACTCAAATATGTCATACTTTATGCGTGACTTGTCAGTTATCAATAGATCAAGGCGGAGGAGAAGGTAGAGTTCTCTATATAGACACAGAAGGGACTTTTCGACCAGAACGAATTGTTGCGATTGCGAATAGGTTTAATTTAAACCAACAAGATGTATTGGACAATATTGCATTTGCTAGAGCTTATAACACAGATCACCAAACAGAATTACTAAATCAAGCATGCGGTATGATGGCTGAAAATAGATACGCAATGTTAATAGTAGATTCTGCGACTGCTTTATATAGAACAGATTACACAGGTAGGGGTGAATTGGCTCCAAGACAGCAACATATGGCAAAATTTTTAAGAAGGTTACAAAGACTAGCTGATGAATTTGGAATCGCGATCGTCATTACAAATCAAGTAATAGCAAAAGTGGAAGGAGGTGTGTATTGTATCCCTGACTCCAAGAAACCGGTAGGAGGAAATGTGATAGCACACGCTTCTCAAACGCGATTGTACTTGAAAAAAAATAAAGGAAATAATAGAACATGTAAAATTTATGATTCTCCAAATTTACCTAGTAACGAATGTGTGTTTTCTATTTCTGAATTAGGAATAGGAGATCCGATCGACTAACTTTGGTTATAAGATGTAATATTTAAAAAAAATTGGTCAAATTCAACATAACCATAAAATTTTTTTGCAAAATTTTTGAGTGTTTATATTTTTTTTTCAGAAATTTCCATTTTGTTTCTAACGAAAAATGCCAATTTATTATTGAAAAAACTGACCAATCGATTTTTAGATGATATGTTTTAATTATTGAAAAAAAGATGGATTTCCATAAACTACTATTGAATATATTTACAGAAGCTATGATATTAAGCAAATATACAGTTTCGGCAATCTTAAGTTTTGTAAAGTATAAAAAATTTAAAAAAAAATCCCATAAGTAAAAATTTTTTGTTTCCGATAATTTAATTTTCCATAAAAACCAAGAGTGATATGTATGTGTATGTGTTTTTTCTTTTTCGTTTAGCCAGTTTAAAACATTCCACATGTTAAAATTTTTATAAGATCGAATTGAATATAAATTAAACTTATATTCTTGTTTAAAAACCGATAGTTCCTTTTTTATAATAAGTTGATGACAAAGTTTTATTATATTTTTATAAATTTCAATCAAGTTATTCCAATTCAATATCAAAAAGGTGTAAATTGAATAATCGTTGCTCACTATTAATGAAAAAAAGATAAATTCGAAAAGGGAAGATAGACACGCATGGTGTTTATTGAGACATGGCTTGGTAAGTTTAAAGTTGGAAATTTTGGAATAAGAATAAACTAAGATAAAATTCATATGTTTAAGATATATTGTTTTTTTTTAAATAAACATTAAATTACGTAAAGTTTGTACGTTTACAAGGTGTTTCGGTGGATAAAATTTGAGTTAACAATGTTTTTTTTTCCTCCTCGAGATTAAATACCAACTTATTTACTTTATTTATACCTGTAAATTTAGTCAAAGTCTTAAAATCATACCCTTGACTTACGAGAAATTGTTGTCTCTTCGTTGAATAAAACATTTCTTCTGTTCCTGAACTAACTAAAGAATAAAAAAAAGCATGCTTTGATTTAATCTTAGGTCTTAATATTCTTCCAAGACGTTGAGCTTCTTGCCTTCTTGATCCATAGTGAGAAGAGATTTGAATAATTACATTCGCTTCAGGTAAATCTATGCTAGTATCACCGATTCTTGATATGAATAGAGTCTGTCCTTTACGAGATTGAAAATTCTTGAGAAGTCTCATTCTTTCCAGAGACCCTGTTGCTCCGTAAATAAAAGATTTTTTTAATTTAGTAGCATATGATCGAAGAGCAAATACATTATCAGAAAATACTAAAACATGATCTCCTCTTTTTTCGTGATATTTTATTAAAAAATCACAAATTTCTGCTTTATTTGGATTTAAAGCACATAAAACTTGTCTAGTAGAAATCGATTCTGATAAGTAACACGAATAGTAATCCGAAGGCATATTACAACAAATTTCAGCACAACAAGCTGTTGCTAAATATCCAAACTTTTCCAAATCAAGCCAATTTGTTTCATATAATTTAGGCCCTATTAAAAAATTTATATCTCCCACTTTCCTGTCTTCTCTTAATAAAGTTGCAGTTAAACCTAATTTAGAATGGGTTTTTATTATTCCTAGTACTTTGCGAAAAACATTTGCAGGAACTACATGAACTTCGTCTAAAAGAGTAACACCCCATTCGTCCTTCTTAATTTCTCTTAATAAACTTGCGGATAACCTAGCACGTTGTCCACCGAATGAAATCATTGAATATGTGGTAATTACAATTTCTCCGGTAATATTTTTTTTCATTTCAAAACTTCCAGTAATAAATTTCTTTATTTTTTTATCTTTTAAGTTTGACCATTTTAAAAATTGTCTTTTCCATTGTTCTACTGATACTGTACTATTACATACCACTAGAGAAATTTTTTTGATAATACATACTGCAATTATACCTATAATCGTTTTTCCAGCACCGCATGGCAATACTATTACTCCAGAACGTGCTCTTCCTTTATTAAATATTTTTGAAAGTGATTTTTCTTGATAATTTCTAATATAAGCCGTAGGACTGAAATCAATCTTTATATTTAGCACATGTGTGTCGTGAATGTAATCGTACTCTTCTACTAAGGGACAGTCGAGTTCTAAAAATCTTTTCCGAATTTTCTCTATATCAATTGTATTAAAATTAGTTTCTATTATAAGCTTATTTTCTATATTATTTAAATAATTAATTTTATTAGATTTAAACTTAAACGCACGTTTTAAATACCACGTTAAATTTGGAAAAGTTTTACTTACTTTTAAATCAGTTAGTAAAAATTTTAACAAAAAAAGACTCGGAATGTAAATAAAATAATTGCATTTATACAAAATTAAATTCACTTTTCCATAAAATTTCGTGCAATTCAAGATCATTTTATAAATCATCTTAGGAAGTAAATTTTTTGATAATTTTATTATAATTTTCAATATATCCCACACATATAGTCCAGAAGTTACCGCAGCATATAAAGCATAAGGTGTTAATACGAATTCTTGTATTTTTTTAGTCCTAGAAACAGGTTCTGAAACCGTAACTAAGAAGTCTTCGATTTCTTTTGTTTTTTTTTTAAAAAGTTCAAAAAGAATATAACCGCTTGGAGAAATCCATATGATTTTAGTCTCAAGAGTTAATCTATATGAAAACATCGATAGTCTTTAGCAAACTAAAATTGTCGTATACAGATCGTAGGATATATTATTAAATCGATATCTATACAAGAAATATAATAATATTATTATATTAAAATTTCATACATATTAACAACATGTTCGAAGCAAAATTATCTCAAAATGGGTTGTTACGAAGAATTGTCGAATCAATAAAGGATATGGTAAATAACGTCAATTTTGAATGCGATTCAGATGGTATAACTTTAAAATCGGTCGATCAATCCCATGTTGCAGTAGTATGCCTTTCTTTGAAAGCCGAAGGGTTTGATTATTTTCATTGTGAAAAACCGATTACATTGGGCGTGAAGTTATCTTCTTTGTATACGATGTTAAAGTGTGCGTCGAATGATGATTCTGTTACTATCTCTTGCAAAAACCCAAAAAAAGTGTTATCTTTTTTATTCGAAAGTCGTTCAAGTGACAGAGTTTCTGAATTCGAATTGAAGCTTATAGACGTTGCTCCACAGGATCTCAACGTGCCCACCCAAGAATACGCTGCAATGGTTTATCTGACTGCTTCGGAATACAAGAAAATTTTCTGTGATATGTCGACTATTGGGGAAATGATACAAATCGAAGTATTAGACACAGGTATAAAATTTGAATCCGAAGGAGATATCGGAAAAGGAAGTGTGATAGTACTTCGTTCTGATGAAGAGGATAAAAAACCTTCTCCCGTGAAAAGAGGAATAATCAGCATGTTTTTTACGGTAAAACATTTAATCATGTTCGCTAAAGCTACCCCTTTGTGCAAACGGGTGATATTGCGTATGTCGAAAGGTATGCCGCTTCTATTAGAGTTTAAAATCGGATCAAACGGATACGTCCGTTATTATTTAGCTCCAAGGATCATAGATGAAGAACTTTGAAGTTGTACAAGAAAATTTTTTTTAAAAAAAGAATTTATGTTTATTTAATTTTAATACCGTAAAAATTTTGATATTATTTTGTAAAAAATTTTTAAATAAATATTAAATAAAAAAATGTATTTTTTGGAAATAGATAAAAAAAAATGTACCGAATACCAGCGTTATCATTCAAAAAAAAATGACATTTTCAAACTTTTCGTCTTACATATCAAAAAAAAAAATGTTTAAAAAAATATTTTCTAGGATTAATTTTATTTTATTTCATTGTAATTTCGACAAAATGGAAAAAATTATATAGAAAAATCAAAAACAACAACGTTGTTTTTCTCTTTGAAATCCGAAATAACATACATGTAAAATTAGAAAGATTAGAAAATAAAATGAATAAATTGATTTTTTTTCTAGTCAGATATTTTTTTTTGATAAAATCATTTGGAAAAATTATAATTTCTTGTTTTCAAATGATTTCTTATTACAACTTAAAATTTGATCAAATTAAATTGAAATTTGACGAATGTTTGGTTCAAAAACTATATTTTTTTTTTAAGCATCAAATTTGTAATAAAAAACAATTTATGAAAAGAATTTATCAATTGTTCATAACAAAAAAAGATTTTGTAGTCGAATTTTCTGTAAAAAAATTTTTTGGTTTATTTTATTTGCCAAATTTTCAACAAATTTCAACTTTTAAAGATACGACAAAGAATTTATCAATAAAGATAGTTTCTCTTTTTTTTCTTTTCTTTTTTTTTCGAGAAAAAAATAAATATACATTTTTTTTCAAAAAAATAAGTAATTTTTGTGTTTTAATCGAAAAATACATCGAAACGTGCCATTTGAAGTTTCGTGTTAACCAAAAAAATTTTTTCTTTTTATGCGAATTTGTTTATTTTTTTTTTCACAAAAATATAAATGTCCTTATAGAGTACATGAAATATTTAAAGTGTCAGAAATATTTTACAAACAATATCGTTTATAATTTAAAATATAGTCTTTTTTTTAATTTAACACAAAATAAAAAGTGTTACAAACATTTTACTATTATTCCGTTTTCGAAAGTAAAACAAAACGTTAATAGGAAGATTTTTTTGTCAATTTCGAAATATCGTTTGTTCTTATACGCAAATAAATCTGTTTCTATATATCGACTGTTCGAAATAGGTATAGAGCTTCGTATTTTATGGTTTAATTTGCAGTTATGTGGGATTGCTTTTTTTACATCTAAAGATATTTTTTCGGATTCAAATATATTTTTTTTGTTGAAAAAGAAAATTCCTAAGTTTGAAAATAGATTTTTTAATTTTTTCTTTTATTTCAAACAAAAAATGCTAATTTTAAAAAAAAATAATTCTATTTTAAAAAAAATTTCCTTGGAAAAAAGTTTAAATAAACGCAAGTTTCAAATGAAACTTTACGAAATCAAAAATATGGAGACTGATTTTATAGAAATTTTAAACAAAATAAATACCTAAATTTATTTTGTTAACATTAAAAAAAAATTGTTATAAAATGTATGTTCTTTTCGGGATTCTTTGAAGTCATAAAAATTTTGTTTTTATAAAAAAATAAATTTAACTAAAAAAGTAAAAACTTTAATTGAATATTACAACTATTTTAATGGGCCACGTTAACATATGGAACTCTCATCAAAAAAAATACGGAAAAGGATCAAGAAAATGTAAAGTATGCGGAAATAGAAAAGGCTTAATCAGGAAATATGATTTAAATATCTGTAGACAATGCTTTAGAGAAAATGCGCAATTGATTGGTTTTAGTAAATTTAAATAAATAAACATTAAGTTTTGTTACCTCTGATTTTTCTTGCTAAATGTAAATCTTTTGGCATTATAGTAATTCTTTTAGCATGAAGAGCAGATAAATTTGCATCTTCCATCAATCCAACTAAATAATCTTCACAAGCGTGTTGAACCGCTTCGATAGCAGTACTTTGCCATTGAAGTGAATGGTGGTAATTTGAAGTGATTTCTTTTATCAATCTCGCAAATGGTAATCGATGTATTAGCAAATCAGTTGATTTTTGGAATTTTCTTATTTCATTTAATGTCTTTTCGCTATTTTTATATCTCTTAGAAACAGTTTTTAACTCAAGCAATTTTTCTAAATTGTTTTTCATATATAACGACTTTTTTTATGTGTAATACGTTTATGTTCTAAAGGTAAGATATTAGCCTTCCAAGCTAAAAATCCGGGTTCGATTCCCGGTAGACGTATATTTAAAACACGACACATGTTAGAATTTTAATCTTTCGAAAAACCATTTGTTCTTATCAAACAAGCATTGTTCAGATAATAAATTTTTTATAAAATTTTTTTCGCCGTTATTTTTAGCTTGTAGTTTTTTATTCTTTATGTAATTTAATGCGAATTTTCGAATCAATTTGCCGTTTTCTTCTCCAAAATTTACGTTATATCTTGTTACGAAAAAATGATTTTTGTTAACTTTTTTTATAAATACTTTAATTTTGTTTGATTTTGCGTCAGAAACTTTACTCTTTTTTTTAAAATAACGAGAAGGATATTTCGATATTCCCAGTAGAACGCAATTTTCAAATTTTTTTCTTTGATGATTGTTAGATACAATAACTGCTTTACATCCTGCAAATCTTCCGCTCAACAGTATAACTATTTTACCTTGTTTGTGAATTAGAGCCATAGTTTAATATACAAAAGTTAAGTGGTAAAAACATTCCGACGGCACGTATATTCTCAAGTTTGTAATACTTTGTGTTTAAGCATTTTCGTTCGGATTTCTATCTTAGTACAAAATAAGTTATCGGTTAAAATCCCGATTTCATTGCTATTTTTCAAACAAAGTAAAAGGCACTCTATTTCTTGATGTATTTTAGAATTCATTTTTAGTTTAAACAAGTTTTGAGAAGGATGCGGAACAACATAACTCACATGTTCTATGAAAGGATTTTTACAGGCGATGTTTTTTAATATGTTTCCTAACGTATGGTTTTCGTTATAAAAGGTAAACACATAATCTTTATTGTATGTGTTAATTAATATTTTTTTCTTAATCATGCGTCTGCTTATGTTAGAATGACCGAGCGGTCCAAGGTGTCAGACTTAAGATCTGATGATTTACATCTCGTGGGTTCGAAAACTTATCCCACTTCTAACAAATCATAAATATACATATGAAGGAGGGGGAACTTCGAGAATCGAACTCGAAACCTCTCGTACCCTAAACGAGAATCATACCATTAGACTAAGTTCCCTATGAAACGAGTTTTTTATTTCTTTCTTAAAAAAAAGATATTTAAGAATTCAACGAAAACAAACACTGGTATAAATTATTTGGTTGATGATACATATAAAATATTGTATACTAAAAATAAAAATAAAATTTCAATCGGGGTTATATTTTTAAACAATGTTAAGGGAACAAATAAAAGATTTTTTTTTATATCTACGCGTAAATATCCTTTTAAAATTTTTTTTTCAAAAAAAAAATTTTTTAAAGTTTTTTTACATATTTCTTTAAATATAATTCTGTATTTTAAAAAATTAGTTATATTAAAGCAAAGATTTAAAAATACGATGATATCATAAAAAAATAATCAGTGTTTTTCAAATGAACAATTTTTTTGCGTTCATATATACTGAAACTGTATATTTTTTAAGAATATTATTATTTTTTATTTCTAATTTATAATGAAAATTATTTATCATAAAAAGCAAAATTTTTTTAATTGTATTTAAAATTTTGATTTTGAAAAAAAAAAGCCAGTTTCAAAAGTATTTTAAATTCAATTAATTTTGAGATTTTGATTTTGAAAAGAAAATTTACATTATATATAAATTTTTTTTTATATATGAATCTGGAAAAAAAAATAACATTACACTTTTCATAAAAAAATAATTTTTTTTTAAATCGGTTTAAAAGTTTAACGCATTTTTTTTTATACTTGTTTACATAGTCAAGCCTCTCTTGTATACGTGTTACGTGTATTTTGCAGGAAATCGTGTTTTTTTTTTTCTAATATCATCTGGTCGGAAATGTTTTTTTAAAATATCAGAAAAAAATAATTTGTTTTTTTTTGATATTTTAAAAAATTCAATCCTAAAAAAAACATTGTAAATTGCTTTTTTTTAAAAAAAAAGGAATAATCGAATTCTTTGAAAAGAAAAAAAGAAAAAAAAAACTAATTTCACATCTTGTTCTATTTCCCATTTAAACTTTATTATTTGTGAATTTAACCATAGTTTCCACCTCTTTTTACAAATTTCTGAATTTTTGTTTTTAAAAAAAAAAGATATTTTTTTCCATTTGACAAATCCATGTTTATTGATGAAAAATTTTAAAATTTCATCTTCAGACCGAGCCCATTCTAAATCGCTGTTATTACTCGAAAGAAACTTCATTTCGTACAAATTTTAACATACGTATGT
This sequence comes from Cryptomonas paramaecium, assembly GCF_000194455.1. Taxonomy (NCBI): domain Eukaryota; class Cryptophyceae; order Cryptomonadales; family Cryptomonadaceae; genus Cryptomonas; species Cryptomonas paramaecium. The sequence continues at coordinate 119,376 of NC_015331.1, forward strand.
TAAAATTTGTAAAAAAAGTAACTATATAAACTCACAAACTTTAACTACTTAATGAGCAAAAGAACAACAAAAGTCAATATCACAGGAAAATATGGGGTTAGATACGGAAGCTCGATTCGAAAACAAATTAAAAACATTGAACTTACTCAACACCAAAAATATAAATGCGTTTTTTGTGGAAAAGAAGCGATAAAGAGAATGTCAATTGGCATTTGGAAGTGTAAAAAATGTAATCAAACTGTAGCAGGCGGTGCTTGGTCTTTTCATACGCAAATGGGCTTATTAACAAGAGGAACGCTAAAAAGGTTGTATCAAGCTGAATCCATCTGAAGCTTATGTATCAAAGAACTATATAAATTTTTGTAACGATTTAAGCTAGTCTTAGAACTGGATAATTTGGAAAAATGCTTGTTAAATTTTAGCTCATCTTCTTCTTTGAGACCGATACTGTAATCATATACATGTTTTCCTTGAATTCTTTCCTGTAAAAGACTTTGATTAAAATTTTTTTTATCTGTGTAACCAGGATATTTTGTTTTTTTGTGAGGAATTTCGATCCCTCCGTCAATAATCCCTTTCATACAACTGAATACTTTATGGCCTCTTGTTGCCCTAGTCAACCCTATATCGAGACAAGTTCTGATCTTCTTAATAACGTATTTAGCATTTAAACAATAACTTCCGTTTAGGCAATTCTTTTGTAAAATATTTTTAGATAAGAGAAGACCAGATATATAGGCACAAGAAAAATTCGTTAACCCTATATAAATTCCCATTTTTTTTAATTTACTGGAATAAACAGAATTTAGTATATGATCACCTTCGAATTTTGAATTTATAAACTGGCATACTATGTTATGTTTTGAAAATCTTACAACGACTCTATATTTATGAAAATTATGTTTTCTTTTATCCTTTGATATCATTTTTTTTCTGGAATAGTAATCTGTTTTTCCTTTTCTTCTTCGTTTCCATTTTACCTGAAAACGACTGAAGTATGAGCTATTTTTTAAGATTTTTGTAAATTTCATTATTAATACAATAAAAAAATATAATTATATTATTAATAACATTTTTTTTCAAGTATGGTTGTAACCCGATTATGGAATGGAATTTGATTTGTCGTATTTAAATTCCAAATTAATGCCCAGAATTTTTTAACTATTGTATAGTTAGAAATTTTATTTTTATTTGTTATAAAAATTTGTATTAAATTTTTTAAGAAAATAAAACCAAATCCTGATACATTTATTCTACTGTTAATTTTAAAATTTATATTTGTTATTTTTTTAAAAAAAAACACATAATTTTCTAAATTATCTAATAAGTTTATTTTTTCTTGACAATTCGAAAAGAAAAGATTATGACTTCTATCAAGGCTTGTAAGATTTTTTAAAATATTATTTTTTTCAATAGAACTGCGTATTTTTTTTGATGTATTAATTTTTTTTTTAATCTTGAAATTTATTTGACAATTTATTCTTTCCGTTGTAAAAAACAAATTATCTAAAAACAAATGTATTTTAAATGCGGTAAATATTGCCTTATTTAACATACGTATTATTTTTATGTTAATAATCTCGTTATAAGAAACTGACTTAAGCTGTATTTTAAATTTTTAATTTAAAAAAAGAAAAAATGGACATTTGTGCATTCGAACGAAGTTTTTTTTTTGGAAAAATACATAAAGTGTTGTCTTTTTTATCAGGTTTACCTAATAAATATTTATGCACAAAATGTGTGTGTTTTATAGGAAATATACCTTTTGATTTGTATAAAAAATATTTTTTTTATTCATGTGTAAAAAGTCATTTAATTTTTGAAAAAAGTGATGGGTTTAGGCAAATTTTTATTTACTTCAAGCAAAAAATTTATTTGTTCAGTAGAAAATGTAGTTTAGTTAAGATTATAAAAAAAAATCTTAGTAGAAAAAACAACTTTAATTCAAAAATTATTTTAGATGGAGAATTATGTTTCAATTTGGTATCAGAAACTTACGAATTTTTGATATACGACTTAATTTCTTTTTACGAAGATTGGAGGGTTTTAAGTTGGAATTTAAAATCAAAAATAAGATTTTTTGAAATCACGTTAAAAGATATTATTTGTTCTTTGAAATTTAATGTTAAAAAAAAAAATGAATTTCGAACCAATCGAATCCAGAGTTTATTCAACAATCTTATAAAAAATACTATTTTTCAGAATCAACTTTATCTAAATCATCAGGTAAAGTCTGATCTTATTTGTAATGAAAACGATGGGATTGTGTTTACACCGAGTCGTTTATTTTTTTTTTTTAAATTTTTTTTTTTTACACTTAAATGGAAATATGAAAATAAAAATTCATCAGATTTTTGTGTTAAAAATTTTTCTCCTGAAAAAATTGATTATTGTATGTTGTTTCAGAATTTAGTTTTTCGTTTTAAAAATAGAAAAACGCGCAAAATGAATTTTAAATGCACCAGAAGAATTGGATATAAATCCTTAGTAAAAGAATTTGAAAGCAAAGATAATAGGATTGCAGAATATGTTTTAAATAAAAACACCAGCCAATGGATATACTGCAAAGATAGGAAAGATAAAAAAAATCCGAATTCAATTAAAACTTTAATTGGAATTCTTGAAATAACAAACGAAAATACACGTGAATATGAGTTGGTTGATAATTTACTTAAATTGAATATCAGGATCAATAGAAGTAAGTTCTGAGAAAAAACTTTACTTGAAAAATCATAATAGGTCTGTCGCTAAATCATTGTCATTTTCTTTTTTATAATCATTTGTATAAAAAATTTATATGTGTATAAAAAGAAAAATTAAGTTCTTATATAGCAAATTTTCAATTCTCCATCTATAAAACCAGAGAAAAAAAAATTTCCATCCGCAGTCCAATTAATTGACATGGACATTGGTTTATTTTTAAACATATCATAACCTGGTAAGTCGGCTTTAACTTTTTCTATCATGACCTTAGATTCTAAATCCCATATCTTGACTCCTTTTGAAGTTCCTGCGCATAGCCAATATCTAGTTGGACAAAAACATAAACAGTTTATACTTTCGTTTATATCTAACGAATATAAATGTTTAGCTTCTTGTAAATCCCACAACATTACTATACCATCTTTACCCCCCGACGCGCATAAAGAACTATCAGGGGAAATACTCAAAGAACATAAATATCCTTTGTGCCCTACAAACCGAGTATGCACTTTTTTTTTAGACATATTCCATATTTTTATCATGCCATCCCAACTGCAACTCATTATCCCTATATTTTTGTTTGATATGAATTTCACACAGCTTATCCAGGATGTTGATATTTTATCGATTAATGTACTTTTGCATTGGCCGATTGTATTCCAAATTTTTATGGTATTATCCCGAGAGGAAGAAATGATTTTTTTATTGTTTTTCGAAAACTCTGCCCATAAAACATCATGTTGGTGACCTATAAATTTTTTTACTATTTTAGTGTTTTCTATGTCCCACAAGTTTATAGTTTTATCCCATGAGGATGAAAGACAGAAACGACCATCCATTGAAAAATCTAAATTTGAAATAAAATGCGAGTGACCTCTCAATCTTTTTTTAGGAATAAATTTGATTTCATCTTCTCGTACTATTTTCCATATCAAAATAGTACAATCACGAGAACCTGTCGCAAAAATAGGCAAATTGAATGATGTCACACATATGCAAGTTATTGCGTCAGAGTGCAATTTAAATTTAAACTTGTTAAAAATACTAGAATCCATCTAACCAGGATATAAAATTATATTAAAAATTTCGCTATACTCAAAAATCTTATTTACAACTGCTATAAAACAATATACTATAGAAGACATGTATAATTTATGTTATGTATGTAGTTTAATTGTTTATCCGGGGCACGGGTCTTTGTTGATTAAAAATAATTTAGATAAAATGTGGTTTTGTAGTTCAAAATGTAGAAAAAAATGTGATAAAAAATTAATAAAAATAAAAAAACCTTCTAAGATAAATTTTTTGACAAAAAAAATCTCTTTTTTATTTAAAATAAAAAAGAAATGTAAGCAGAGTTACAATAAATATTTAATTTTATATACATTGTATCAAATTCAAAGGTTCAAAAAAATGATTCATCATAAGATTTTAAATGTGAAAAATTTTTGTTCCAAGTAAGAGTTGTATGACCGAGTGGTCGAAGGTGATAGACTCAAGATCTATTGAGGTTTCTCGTCATGGGTTCGAATATTCCCATTGCAACTATCTGAAGTGCGAGATTCTTGTTTTTTCAGGTTAATATTTTTTTCTAATAAAAAATAAACTGTATATTCAAATTAAATCGATTTAATAAATATATAAAAAATTAAATTCGTTTAAATACTCATAAACGTACGATACATAAATGAATTTTGGAGAAAAACTAGCAAGAGTGTTGAAAGTTATAGGTAGAAGTGGTCCTAGCGGAAATATAGTACAAGTAAAAGTAGAATTTATTGAAGATAACGCTCGCACCATAATTAGGAACGTAAAAGGCCCCGTTAAAGAAGGCGATGTATTGATTTTGTTAGAATCAGAAAGAGAAGCACGGCGGCTAAAATAGCTGACAAACTTTCAGACGAACATTTAAGTTCAAAAAAGCATTTTTTTAAGGTGTTATTTATTTTTTAGCTTTCTGCGTAAGTTAAATTTTCGTATTTCCATTCAGCTGGAAGTTGTTTGTTCGTTTTATAATAACGAGATAGACGGTAAATTTTACTCTCAACTAAAATTAGTCTAAATTTCGAATCTTTGTCTCTTTTGTTTTTTTCCAAGTGTTTCTTGATATTTGTAGCTTTTTTTATTAAAAAAAACAAGTCTTCTGGAATTTCAGGAGATAATCCATTGATTTTCAAAATTCTTAGAATTTTTTTTCCTGTTAGATATTTAACTTGAGGTATTCCTTTACAGTCTCTTAAGAAAATTCCAATCTGAGAAGGAACTAATCCCTTTTTAGCTAATTTGCAAATTAAGTAAGTCAAATTTTCTTGAGTATTTTGGTACCATTGTGGCAATTTTCTATCAAAAGGTAAAACCGAGGAAGACGTTCCTCTTGTTTTGCCATGCATTTTAGCCATTTTTTAAATCTTATTTAATGAAAAATTTGTAAAAGTGTCTACTCATTTTTTATTTTCTTTGAATATAAGAAAATATATTAAATTTAATAACATTATTAAATTAATATATTTTCTTATATTTATTACACATGAGAGAGGTAATTTCTCTTCACATCGGCCAAGCTGGCATTCAAGTCGCAAACGCATGCTGGGAACTTTATTGTTTGGAACACGGAATAAATCCGGATGGTACGTTATCTTATCAAAAATTTAAAAACCCTAATGATGATGCTTTTAATACTTTTTTCAGCGAAACAGGAACCGGTAAAAAAGTACCACGATGTATTTTCTTGGATTTGGAACCTGGAGTAATCGATGAAGTAAGAAATGGAAAATACAAAGAATTATACCATCCTGAACAACTAATATCTGGTAAAGAAGACGCTGCTAATAATTACGCACGTGGTCATTATACAGCAGGAAAAGAAATCGTTGAAATAGCTTTAGAAAAAATTAGAAAATTGTCTGATAACTGCACAGGTTTACAAGGTTTTCTTATATTCAATTCGGTAGGAGGGGGTACTGGGTCAGGATTAAGTTCTCTTTTATTAGAAAGATTAAGTATAGATTATGGAAAAAAATCAAAACTTGGATTTGCCGTATATCCTTCTCCTCGTGTTTCTACGGCAGTAGTAGAACCTTATAACTCTGTATTAGCAACCCATTCTCTATTGGAACATACCGATGTAGTAGTTATTCTGGATAACGAAGCAATCTACGATATATGCAAGCGTTCTTTAGGTATCGAAAAACCTACATATACCAATTTAAATAGATTGATTGCTCAGGTAATTTCTTCAATCACAGCTTCTCTGAGGTTCGAGGGAGCTCTTAATGTCGATATTACCGAGTTTCAGACTAATTTGGTCCCTTATCCTAGAATTCATTTTATGTTGTCTTCTTATGCTCCAGTGATATCTTCAAAAAAAGCATCTCATGAACAATTATCTGTACATGAAATAACAAATTCAGCATTTGAACCCAGTTCGATGATGGCAAAATGTGATCCAAGGAAAGGTAAATATATGGCATGCTGTTTAATGTACAGAGGAGATATAGCTCCAAAAGATGTAAACGGAGCTGTCGGTGCAATAAAAACTAAAAAAACTATACAATTTGTAGATTGGTGTCCAACCGGATTCAAATGCGGGATCAATTATCAACCTCCTACTGTTGTTCCGGACGGAGATTTGGCTAGAGTGAAAAGAGCCGTATGCATGATATCAAATAATACTGCAATATCCGAAGTGTTTTCCAGAATTAATACTAAATTCGATTTAATGTATTCAAAACGTGCTTTTGTTCATTGGTACGTAGGTGAAGGTATGGAAGAAGGTGAGTTTAATGAAGCTAGGGAAGATCTGGCAGCTTTAGAAAAGGATTACGAAGAAGTCGGAACAGAAACGATGGAAAGTCACAAAAACGATATATTGGAACAATAGACAGTGTGTAAGCTTTTAAATGTTTGGTTTTATTTTTTTGAATAAAGTACTATATTTGTTATAAATGTTTTTTATAAGTTTTAAACTTTTTTCAAACTCGAGTCTATAGCCAAATTGTAAACTTTTTTTACAGGTCAAAACTTTTTTCTTTTTTTGGAAAAACCTTTTTTCATAGTTTAACTTAATACGATTTTTTTCCCATATAAATTTATTGGATAAAAAAAAATAATAGACAAATTTATACGGAACAAAATGTATAAACTGCCTATTATTTTCTTGAGAAAAAAAAAAACCAACTCTATCGTAATTTAAAAATTTTTTTTTGTAAAAAATTTTTTTTTGAAAGAAATTTTTTTTTGTAAAAAATTTTTTGTCTTCTTTAAAAGACTTTATGTTTTTGTAAAATTTAACAAACAAGTTTGTCTTTTCTAAAGATTTTAATATAGTTTCATTCAAGCTGTTTTCATCGAAAAAAGAATTAAAAGGTTCTGTGATATTATTATTTTTTTTACGATCGTTAAAAAATTTTTGCCTATCTTTAATTTTTTGCGAAAAAAATGATGTCGTGTATGTTTTTTCTGTACTAAAATCGTTTTTATCAAGTTCGTTTATAATAACAAGACAACTGTTGATAAAATATTCAGATATAAATGAATTGTTTAGGAAAGAAAATTTTTTCGATAAATTTAAGAGCGTATTTATTTTCATTTGGAACATCTTTTTTTTTAAAATTTTAAAATTTTAAAAAAAATTTTTTTTGTAAAAATTCTTTACTTGAAATAAAATTGACCACGCACGCACGCACGTTGTTGGCGCGTGCTTTTGTTAAATACAAAAATTTTTCAACCGGCTTTGTGTAGTTGCAAACAAATAATTTTTTAAAATCGTAAACTAATTTCCTAATTTTCAAGTTGTTTTTTTCAAAGACATTTTTTTTGTTTTTATGTTTGTATTTTTCTATCTTTATACACCCATTGGCTTCATAAATAATCCATTTTTTTTCCTCTTTAAATAAAAAAAAAGAAAAGATCACATCAAAATCTATGGTTATGTAAGTCTTTAAATCTTTTTTTAAAAAAACATATAAAATTTCTTGTTTTCTAATTTTTTTTTTGATTTTTTTTGATTTTTTTGTATATAAATATACATTTAATTCATGTTTTTTAAATTTACACACATACATGTTTTTATCGGGAAAAATATTGTTTGATAATAAAATATACATGTTATTTTTTTTAGAAAATTCGACAATACGTTGTTGATAGAGAAATTTTTTTAAAAACAGAATTTCTAATTGAAAAAAGATTTTTTTGTACGAAAAATTCAAAAAATCTTTTTTCACTTGATATATTTTTTTTATAAACACGTTGTTTTCATTTTTTTTTTTGTTGTGAAATTTTTTTTTTTTAATTAAGAAAAATTTATTTTGACAAAAAATAAATTTTTTAATGAATAAAATGTTTTTTTTTTGTCAAAATTTGTTCCTTTATTGATATAACAAATTTTTTGGGGTGACAACTTTTTCTCATAAACAACGCTTGGAATTTCATAATAACCCAAAATTTTTTTTCTCTGACCAATTTTTTTGATATTTATAGAAATTTGTTGAGTTTTTCTGTAAACAAAGTTTCCAATCTTTTTTTGAGTTGCGAGTTGAGTAGTAAAGAAAATCATGATAGGTAGTTCGTTTTTAAATGGTAAATTTATTTTAAAATTTTTAAAAAAGTTCGATTTCAGAAATCTCGTTTTTAAAAAAAAACCTAATTTTATTATTTTTGATTTTCTAAATAAAAAATATTTTTTATCATTTTTCTTTAAGCCATTGTAAAAATTTGTTATATTTAAGAGTATATTTTTCATTCGTGTCAATTCTATTGTACAGTATAAAAATGTTACTATATTTATATTTATATCAGTAAATTTTTTACTTTATGGTTTTTAATAAACCTATAATTTCACTTTACTCAAACGAAATATTTGTTTCGAGTAATTTATATTCTATTTTGAATTTAAGGAAAAACACAAGAATTCAAGGGAACTTGACAATGTTTTTTGTTCCTTTTTCGACAAAAAAAATACATTTGTTTTTATCCTTAGACGAATTATTAATTGGAATTGAGACCGGTGTAATTCGAGTAAAAATAATCAAAGAACACAAAAAATACAGTTTTTTTAAATTTTTATTTAGCTTTTTTAAAAAATCACGTAAAAAGAAAACTTATAAATTAGAAAAAAGTTCCGAATGGAACGTAAGATCATGGAGAGAAATTTTTTTAGTAACGAATCGGTTATTTAAAAAAAATTATATGGCTGAATATGAAAAAAAGCAGTATTTTTTTCCAAATTTCAAAAAATTAAAGATGACTAAATTTCCAGGTTTAATTGATATTCCAGATTTTGTAAATTATAAAATTTTTCGAGATTTATGGTACAGAGGCTTTTTGATCGTATCCGGATTAAAATTCGGAGCAACTTATTTGATATATGCAGGAGAAATTAATTTTGTGCATGCTAGTTGTTCGTTGATTTCATTGAGTCAATTTTTATACGTACGTTCTCACGATGTAATTTCTTTCGGGAGAATGAATACAACTGTTAGGAAATATTGTATACTAGCATTCGTTTTGATCGATTTCTCAATATTTTATTTCGGTATAAAATGGAACAATAATTTACCTTGATGGGTATAAAAAAAGTAACAATAATTAAAAAAATACAAATTATCCGTAATATACATTCTAAAAATTAAATGGCAAAATCTAATGGAATATTTTCAAAAGGTCATTTTCGAAAACATTGGCAGATTTTTGTAAAAACGTGGTTCAATCAACCTCTTCAGAAAAAAAAGAGAAAAAACAGTAGGATACATAAAGAAAAAAAGCGTTTGGTAGATAATGCACCGAATTATATCAAGCCTTTGGTACATTGTTCTGGCCCTCGTCATAACACAAGAATAAAATTCGGCAGAGGCTTTTCCGTAAATGAAATTAAAAAAGCGAATATTCCGATAAATTATTCAAACTCGCTAGGCATAAAAATTGATAAAAGGAGAAAAACTTCTAATTCACTCACGCTTTATAATATTAGGCGTTTAAAAGACTATAAAAGCAAAATTATTCATTTTGATCAGAAACCATACGATTGTTTCTTTACGGATAATTCACTTTATAATAGTTTGGCAAAACAAACTTAATTTTATTGCAAATTTTTTAGTGTGTCTATATAAAAATTTTTTTTCCAATCAAATAAACCCACTTTAGGCGAATAGGCAATATCCCTCTGATATATTGTTTTGAAGTTACTAGAAATTCTTGGAAAATGATTAATTTTGGATAACTTATCTTATAAAGAGAAAAAGGGTGAATTTCTGATAATAATCCAGTAGAAATGATCTGATATATACGAGTATTGTTCAGAAGCCTCGATGTGTTTAAAAAATATCCTTTGATAAAACAAACTTTAAATTGGTTTTTAATGTCAGTGTTTTTTTTTTTATAAGGTAAGAGATTTGCCGAAAAAAAAGATTCTATTATAACAGATGTTTCTTTTATTTGTTTTTTAATTAGAATTACAAGATTTAAAAAATTTTTAATCGACTTGTGTCGACTATCCTGTTGTTTCTTTGTATTTTCATTCTTAAAATATTTGTAAAAAAATGCGATATAACAAAAATGGTCTCCTAGTGATTTTATTCTAGCATAATCTTCTTTAGAAAAAATAGATTTCATTTCAAAAACCAAAGGAATGTCTGCGGCTAAAACAGATACTGCTGTATTTACTAAATTAAACAAAGTTTTATTTTTGTTTTTCAGAGACTCGATTATGATTATCGATAAATTTATGTCTAATGGAAAAATAGAACATAACTTACCTGATAAAGTTATTTTAAAATTTTCTGTTATAACTTCCAATAAAAAAAGCTTCTCGAGTGCTTTATATATATTCCAGATAGGTGGGGTGGTAATAAAATCCAAATTTAAAAATTCAATTGACCGCGAAGCATAAAATTGCAATATAATAGAAGTTAAATCGGTTTTTTCTAACATAGGTTTAGGGTAAAGAGAAAATTTAGAAAAATCAGAAAAAGTAAACATGCGAAAGCACTTCCCTTTCCTCTCTCTTCCTGTTCTCCCGGCTCGTTGGTATGCTTCGCTTTTTGAAACAGGATAAATTTTAAATAAATTTGTCCCGCTTTTCCAATAGGTTGTTTTTTGTTTCGATAACCCAGAATCAATAATAACGTTTATTCCAGGAACAGTTACACTAGACTCAGCAATATTTGTTGCTAATATAACTTTTTTTTTTGTATTTGAATTTTTTGACAAATCAAAATTTTTTTCAGCAAGAATATCCGAATATAAACTAATGATTGTTAAATTAAACATTTCTTGAGAATTTATTTTTTTTATCATTTTGGTCATCAATCGAATTTCTTCTCTTCCAGGAAGAAATACCAACAGTCCTTTTTTTGAAGTTTTTTTATTTGAATAATATTTAATTATAAAAGCTAATATGGAAAAGATATAATTTGACTGATGAGTTTTCGTATAAAATATTTTTATGGTAAATAGCCTACCGGGAATAGTAATTTTTCCAAGTTTCGAGTTAAAAAATTTGGCTATTTTCACATATTCTCCCGACGCAGACATTATTATAATTTTGAGATCAGTTCTTATTTTTTTTATTTGTTTCAAACTTGCCAATAAAAAATCCGTATAAACAGTTCTTTCATGGAATTCGTCGAGGATAATACAGTCATATTCGAGTAGAAAAAAGTTTTCCAATATTTCTTTAAATAAAATTCCGTCTGTGACAAACTTAATTTTAGTTTTTTTGGTTGATTTATGTTCAAAACGAACTGTGTAGCCAATTTGTTGCCCGATCTGAATATTCATTTTTTTTGACATGTAACTTACCGCATTAAATACAGCTATCTTTTTGGTCTGAGATACGACCATTTTTTTAGATAAATTTTTCTTACATAATATTGTTGGAATAATTGTAGTTTTTCCGCATCCAGCTTCGCCCTTAATCAAAATAACATCAAATTTTTTTACAGCAATTTCAATGTATTTTTGATATTTTTCTATAGGAAAAAATTTGTGCATAATAAAAGCACCCTCGTAAAAGTCTCTGTATATTAAAAATGTTTAAAAAATATTCGGGAGAAAATTTGTTTTGTATCTTAAATTTAAAAAAACATTTGTCTAAAAAAATGGATTTCAAGAAAATTATAACTTTTTATTTTTTTTTAAAAAAGAAAATTTTTTTTTCATGCTCGACACTTTAAGTTGTTTTATTAATTTGAAGGCTAATCTTAGATGGAAAATTTTTATATTTAAAAAAATCGGTTTATCAGAAATGACGTATTCATATTTGCCTAGTATATCTAAAATTATTTTGAGAAAACTGATTTATTCTTCAAAAGAGAATATTTTTCAACATAAATTAAATAAAATATTCAATTTGTCTTCAAGTTACATGTTTCATTATCTTTTAGTTTTATTTAAATTCGGGTTGATAAAAAAATACACATGTATTTTAATTTTGCATTTAAAATTGTTTTCTACAGTCTATGTCAAACTTAGGCTTAATTCCAGATTTAAACAAATCAATCATAATCAACAGTGGGAAAAATTGATCATTAAAAAAACATCTTTTTTTCATCTGTTTAAGAAAACAGTTAAAATAATGATAAGAATAAAAAAAACTTTAAATTTTAAAAAACTAAAACATGGAATCTTAATCAATAAAAAGAATTTTAAAACAAATTACAAACATAGAATTCAGAAATTTTGGCACAAATTTTGGCACAAATGTTTTAGATATAATTTAAATAAAACTTTTCCAAAAATGAAAATAATTTCACAAAAAACAATTTTAGAAAATTTTAATCTCAGATTTTTTTTTCCTCGAAAAATAAATACTTTTTATTTTAAAAAATTTAAAAACCGTCTTGTTGCTTTTTTTTTTTTACGATTTGAAAGTTATATCAGAAAAATTTTAATTGCGAAAGAAAAAATAGTTTATAATTTATTGATGTTTTTGAACATATTTAAAGGATATATAAATTACAAGACGCTTCATTTTTTTTTAGCATGTCTTGAAAATTTTAGAGGAATATCTAAATTAACTGAACAAATCGGAAGACAAAAAATATTGCAATTTTATTATACAAAAAAAATAATTCATGAAAAAAAAACTTTTCAAGTCAGTAATATAGCTGAAAAAACCACGCAACAAGTTTTAAAAAGAAGAGTCATGTTGTTGCTATGGTTAAAAAATAGTTTCCTTTACGTGAAAAATTTAGGAAAAAAAATCGCTGCATTCGAAAACAAAGGTCTTAAAAGAATAGACACAAAAGTTGTTTATCGTATTTTAAGCGATTTGATACGTTTGGGATTTGTAAAAATAATCAAAATTTACGTTCAATTATATTGCAAAAAAATAAAAATGGTTGAATTTATAGCTGAAAGGAATAATAATATTCTTTCGTTTAAGAAAGCTATAAGCATTTTTTCACAAAATATCCAACAAAGCATATGTAAATATGAGTCTGAAAAAAAAATTTTTTGCTATAATAATTATGGATGTCTGTCTTTTAAAATAGAAACTATTTTTTTTTTGGAGAAAAAAATAAAAAAGACCAGTTTTACATCAAAGACACTGTGCATTTTAATTTCAAAAATGAAAAAGAATATTCAATTCTTAAAAAATAGGTTTTTTTTAAATTTATGTTTTGATTTTCAGAAAATTTATGTTTTGTTTATATTAGGTTTAAAAAAAACTCATATTTTCAATTATTTTGATTTGAAAAAAAAAATAAATTTTTTGAAAAATTTTTTATCAACAAAAAGTTTTCTCATAAGAAAAAGGCTCGTTTTTAACGCTTTTTTTTATAATCTTTTACAAAAATTTTATCAAATAAACAGAGAGAAAATGAATATAATTATTACAGGTAGATTTTTTTTAAAAGACAGATTTTTTGATTTAATTAAGAAATCTATTTTTTCATCATATTCTGAAGTTTTTTTATCAGAAAAATTTTTTATGTACAAATCGGAAGATAATTTTAAGAAAAAATATTCAGTTTACAAATGGGATTGTGAAATAGACGTAAAAATTTATAGTTATTTTGTTTGTTTTTTTTTAAAAAAAAACAAACAAAATAACTATAAAAAATTAGCTTTTCTAAAGCAAGGATTTTATAAAAGAAGAATAGGGAGACTTAAATTGATACCTAATATGAAAACAATTTATTCTTTTTTTGAAAAAACAATCAAATTTTCGAAAGCACTTTATTTTAGGAATTCTATTAAACATCTTTATCAGACGATAAAACGTTCTTTAGAATTTCCAAGCAATTATTTTTTTTTAAACATTTTGGTAAATAAAAGCACATTTTTTGTACAATTAACACGAAATAAATTTCGTGTTAATTGTACAAAAAATGTGCTATGCGAACTCAATTCAAAAAACATTTTTTATCTTATATGGAAATTTTTTTTTAAAAAAATTTTTTCTCTTTGTAATTTTATTTTCAAAGGATTTTTAATCTTTTTTTATCAAAAATTTATATTCATTCATTTGCATTTTTTAATTTTTGCTTCCAAAGATTTTCATTTTTTAAAAAAAAAAGAAAAAAAGAGCTCAAATTTTTTTTTAAAACTTAAAAAAAGTATCTTTTTTTATTTGTTTTTTACGAAATTATTTAAAGAAAAAAAGGTTTATTCTGTTTTATATAAAGATTTATTGAAAAAAAAAATTTTCTTAGATGTATACAATGAAAACAAATTAACCATAACGCCTTTTTTTGTCATGAATAGATTTATTTATGTACAAAAATTTCAGAAGAAAAAAGAAAAAACGAGTATGGAAATTCGAATTTTTTTTCGCAATTTATACACGAGTTGTGAAAAAAAATCTCTAATTTTAGTTCAAATATATACAAAGCAGAAAAAAAAAGACCTGAACATTTTCAAAAAATCGTTTTTTCTCAAAAAAAAAAAAACCAATTTTTTAAATAAAAAGACAAATAAAATTATAAAAGAAATTTTATGTTTTTTCAAAAACAAAAATATTTTTGATGCGTGTTTGAACAATTTTTTGGAATTTCATAATTATATTATATTTTGGACATGTTTTGACATTGCATTTTGTTTGCCAGTTGGAAAAAATTTAGGTTTATTTGTTTTTAATTTTATTTTCAAAAAAAAGTTTCTTCTAAATCAATTTTACAATGAAATATATTTTCTAGCCAGTTTTTTTTCTTCCGAGTATCTTTTTCAAGACATGGTCACGTTTCAAAAAATTGGTTTTTTTTTTACATCATTTTATTCGTTTAAAAAAAAAATAACTCTTCTTCGATATCAATATAAAATAAATTCAGTGGATATTACTCGTAAAAATTCAGGTCATAGTCTTTTCAATTATTTTGTATTATATTAGTTTTAAATTTCAGAAATTTCTTTTTGTTTAAAGAAAAAAAAACTATGTATAATTCAATAAATTTTTTTCTTTTTTTTGATTTTCAAAAAAACTTTTGAAACTCGCAACATATTATTTTTTTTACTGTCTACGAATTTTTTTGAACCAACTAACTTTTCCGTTTTATGAAGCATCATTTTTCTGAATAAAAATAAATCTTCTGTCGAATAAAAAAATTGTAAAAAATCTATATTTAGTAAGTCTGATATGTCTAAAAAGTTATTTTTGTTTTTTTTTTTTATCATCTTGGACATTTTTTCTATACTCTCATTTAGTATATTTTTTAGACAACTAAAAGTTGTTGTTGAAATAGGTAAAAATTTTTTTTGGAAAATACGTTTTTTTAGTTCGGTAAAATTTGTGTAAACTGAAAAGCGGGTTAAGGTTTTTTTAATTAATATTTTATGAAAAAATAAATGGAGCCTTTGTTCAATGTTTTTTTTACAGAACATTTCGTTCATTTTTTTTCAAAATTGAAATATAATCGATTTTATTTATTTGCTTTATTTAAAATAATAAAATTACAAAACAAAATCAATATTCAACAAAATAGATATTTTAAATAAATATAAATATATTTAATTTTAAGGGTGGTAAAATTCCTCTTGGTCCATTCTTCTTTATAACAGTCTATTTATTCTTAATTTAAAATAATTTATCATGAGTAATATTTTAAAAAAAAAGGTGTTTAAAAAATTTATTTTTCGAGGTTTTGATGTAGAAAACTTGACTCTTTTGAGTTCAGATAATCTTTCTAAAATAGTAAATTCAAGAGCTAGAAGAAAATTTTATAGAGGTTTTCGTCAGAAGTTTATGATATTCCTTAGAAACTTAAGAAAAGCTAGAAAAAATGTCAGATCTGGTAGTCGCAATAACGTTGTCCGTACTCATTTGAGAGATGCCTTGATTGTTCCTGAAATGTTCGGAACTCATGTAGAAATATACAATGGAAAGACTTTTAACCAGATAGAAATAAAACCTGATATGATGTCACATTACACGGGAGAGTTTTCAATTACATATAAACCCGTAAAACACGGAAAACCCGGCGTAGGGGCAACCAGCGCATCTAAATTTGTGCCTCTCAAATAAGAGAAATAATGCTCATTATAGGAATCGAACCTACGACATTCGCGTTATTAGCACGATGCTCTAACCAACTGAGCTAAATGAGCCTATCAACCCTTTTTTATTTTTAATAAATGATCGTTAAAGTTAGTTATCAAAAATCGGATTCAATCGGAGTTTTTGCAAAATTGACAAATTCTTTTTGTATCGTTTCGTATGATTCTCCTTTAAGTTTTTATAGAACAATTAAATCTGAATTATATCCTAAATTTCCCATTATTTCGACTTTCGTATCAAACTCAAAGTGCGTCGGACGTTTCTTGGTTGGAAATAAAAGAGGATTATTGGTTCCGGAATCAATTGACCCTCAGGAGTTTAAAAATCTCAAAAATTTCTTACCAGATGATATTTTAGTAAAGAAATGTGACGATAAATTTTCAACATTAGGTAATTCGGTGTCCACGAATGATTATATTGCATTGGTTAATCCTGAAATTAGTTCTCAAACTACTGAATTAATTTCTGATGTATTGGGCGTGGAAGTTTTTAAATTATCTTTGGGGAAAAAAAATTTAACTGGCTCATACTGCATTTTTAATAATAACGGGGGACTAATTCATCCTGATATAAATCAGGAGGAACAAGATGAAATTTCATCTTTACTAGAGGTTCCTCTTCTGACAGGAACAGTAAATCACGGTAATAAACTTGTGGGCATAGGCGTGTTAGCAAATGATTTTATAACATTTTGCGGAACGAGGACCACGCAATCAGAATTGTTTATCATAGAAACCGCTTTAAAGAAAAAGTAGGCTTTTTTTCAGTCAAAGAAACTTAACATAATATTCAATAACACGGACTTTTTTTTCCTCATTTTTTCTGTATAAATTAATAAAAAAAACTATTAAACACAAAACTATTAGCTGGTAAATTTTCTTTCAATAGCTTAATTTTAGTACGAATTTTTTGTTTTTTTTTTTATAAAACAGTTTGTTTTTTTCTTTCGAAAAAATACTGATAATATTTAGGAAAAGACTTGAGTAAATGTAACAATAGCTAACTCTTTTTTTTATACCATTTATCTGAGATTGACAAAACATGAAGCCTAATCTATGTTTTTCTTGTTTTAAAACAAGAAAAACACCGGTTAAATCATACATAACTACTATACCAAATTTATTTACAAAATAATTTGTTATTGTTTCTAATGAAGTAGATAATTTTAAGTGACCTTTTTCAGAAACAATTGCATTTAAAAATTCCTTGTTCGTGTAACTATTTGAACCAAAATATTTAAATTTAGACATATTTACGATAAGTTTTGTTATTATTACAAAATAAATCAAGAATGAAAAAATTTCAATACTTCCAAAATCAATATACATGTTTAACATAACCAATGCGTGAATTTTTTTTTTGAAAAAATTTGCTTGTGCATTCAAGAACAATCCATATAAACAAAAATTTAAAAACAGTATTTTTTTAACTCCGGTAAAATAGTAATTTTTTCTGTAAAAAAAATTTGAAAAGCTCCCCAGAAAAAAAAATATGCTACAAAATTTATTCTCAGAAATATTATTTTTATTTAAAGATGTACGCATATATTTTAATCCGACTCCAATATAAAATTTTGCTTTTAAGAGATTTAGAACCAATTTTCTATTTTTTTTTTTGCGATTTAATATATTTTTAAGAAAAAATAATCTCTTTCTTGTAAAATAATCTCTTTCTTGTAAAGAAACATAGTTTATATTGTACAATTTTATGTACTTGCGAGATTTATCGCATTTAATGTTAATGGTCTTTATGAACAATCTTGCAAATAAATGCACAGACCAATAGCACGGTTTTGTCATATTTAACGGCAAAATCACATTTTTATATAAACGATAATCAAAAATTTTTTCAAAAAAAAACGTTACAAATTGCAAATATACGCGAGGGGGGGGTTTTAAATGATAAATTTGGTTTTTCCTGAAAATTTTAATATGTTTGACGTAAAACGATCTAGTCGGGTCTAACTTCGTATTTTTTGTATCAAAAAAAAAACTTTTTGTAAAATAAGCAATTTGGGTTTTTTTCAGAGAAATTTGTCTTAATACAAAAAACTTTTTTGTAAAAAATGCACCCAACTCATATTGCAAGTCTTTTTCTTTTAATGTATTTTTTATATTTTTATATTTTTTATTAACGTAAGTGCCGCTAATTTGAAATTTTTGACCCGAAAAAATTGATTTTTGTTTCGCGTATAAATATCGATAATTACTAAATATTTTTTTCTTAAAATTTAGAAAAACGAATATTCCTGTTTTTCGTGTTGAAAACTTATTTTTTTTTTTATTATTTTTGACACCTGGCAAGTAAAAATTTAATTTTGTGGAAAACAACCTAATTTTATTAAATTTCCTAGTTAAGTACAACATTTTCACGTTTATCTTTTTCGTATTGCGAAATAGTTTCCAGAAAAAGCTAGTTAACATAAATTTAAACCATGTATTATATACAAGTTTTTTGTGTTTTGTTTTATAACAGAACAATAAAAAAAAAAAGTCGCTCTTGTATTTGAAAATATCTGATATATGCCTGAATATACATAATGTTGTTTTTTGGAACGTAATTATCAATTTATCTCGTGTGATACATTCATCTGGGTAGCTTGATTTATACGAAAAACGAGGCAACGATATTATTTGAGTGTAAAAAAAATTTTCAATAGCTATCATCTCAGTCAAAATTACAAAAAACACAAATTTTTCTGTCAGAAAAATTGTAAACAAACAAATATTTTGCATTCTTTTTGCTTGATGTTTAAGTAATATTTACAATACCAAAAAAAGTTATGCGTTGTATTTTCCTAGTACTACGGCGTGATCTCTTTCATATGGCTCTAGTGTGATTTGTTCAATTGGATAAAAATCAGCCTTTTGAAGTTTCTGAACTTCTTTTGCAAACACTAATGCAGCGTCAACAGTAGAATCTATACAGTTCGCTTTGATTACCGTTATAAAATATCCGTTCGTTTTTAAGAAATACTTTGCATTTATAGTTAGAATTCTTTCTTGATCAGGCTGAGAAACGTCACAAAAAACCAGATCAACTGCATTTAAAAACATGCGATATTTATGGGGATATCTGGCATCTTCGATTATAGGAATTATATTTAACCTTTTTCTGGCTATATTAATCAAGTCTCTTCCACTTCTATGAGAAAATTCGACAGCGTAAACGGTCCCTTGATGTTGGATTATATCAGATATATGAGAAACAGTTGTTCCGTTTGCAGCACCTATATACAGAATTTTAATCCCAGGTTTAATGTATGTATTATCTATTCCCCCTAAAATAGCTGCAGCTAATTTTGATCTAAATGGGTTCCAGATTCTATATTCAATTCTAATATTTTTTTTTTCACATAGTACTGAAAAACGTTTTTCTCCATAAACAGATTCACCTGGAACCATATTTAGCGTACACAAAGCGTCTTCTTTTCCTCTTAAAATGTATATTCCCTCGTGTTTATGTTTTTCTATTATAAACTTAATTTTTTTGTCTTTTTTGTAATTTTTAACAAAATGGTTTTTTTTCATTTAATAAGATTTTCGTTTTATTACGTGTTTTTTTTAAATTTTAACTATTATTATGTTTTTTCTTTAAAAAATCTGTCATACTGATTGATATTATTCTTAAAAATAAATTTTTTTATTTTTTACTATCCGAATGTTACTTAAATGTTTTTATATTAAAAAATTAACTAGTTTTTTAGTTAAAGCAAATTTCTTGGGGTCAATTGACAGTTGTTCAAGTCTTTTCTTTTTTTTTGTCGAGAAAAAAAAAAGTTTTGCCAATGTATGTAAGTATTATAAAAAATTGTTCAATTATACAATTGAAATTACGATTGTAAAAAAAAATTTAAATGTAAAAAAAAATTTACAATCAAAACAAATTGGAAAACATTTGTATTTTCTTTTGGTTAGACATTTGTATTTTTTTTCAAAAATTAAGCTTTTGATTTTTTTTAATAATATAAAATTGCTTTATGGTTATTTTTCAAGACAATTTGATTTTTTACTTTTGTTCTGTGTTTTAAGCGAAAATTTTTTTTGCGATAGTTCAAGAACAGTTCAAATGGTTAACTTGAAAGATTTTTATCTTTTTTTTGTATTAAATTTCCTGAATAAATTCCCAGCGATTCAATTGTATTCTGTAGAAAAAAAAACAAAAAATATTATCTTTCTTTTAATTTATTCTAATGTAAAAAACAAAAAATTATTTACATTTACCAAACAAAAAAAGTTTTATCTAAAAAATATATTTAAATTAAAAAAAATTATAAAAAGAAATCGTTTGGCTAGAAAAAAATATAGTACATCTTTTTCTAGCCAAACGATTTTTCAAGTGTTTTTTCATAATTTTTTTCATAATTTTCTTGATTTCAGTATTATAATTGTGCTTGAAAAAATCTTTAATTTTTCAAAAATCTTTAATTTTTTTCCGTTTAAAATCGAATGTAAGTGCTGTAACTGGTTTGGTTGTATATACAGAAACACGAAATTATATTATTCTCGCTCTTTATGTAATTTTCACTTTAAAACTTTAGTTAAAAAGTCTAACTATTTATACCAAACGCGTTAGATTGATTAATTTTATTTTTTCTTTTAGATAAAATGAAAAATTTTTTTCTAAAACAAATTAATATTTTGACTTGCGTTTAATCAGGTGTATAAACATCAAAAAATAATCGTATATCGAAGCGATTTTTTTATTTTTTGAAATTTTGTTCACAAATGGATATAAAACGAATAAAAATTTATTTTTTACAGGTTTTAAAAGTTGTTTTTCCGTGTTTATTTTTTTTTTTATTTTATACTTTAGAAGAAATTTGTCTAATATCAGGCTCAATTCTTTTAAAAAAAATTCCTTAAACCTACTTACACAAGAAGATCTGTGTTGTTTTTTTAAAATTCTTTCTATGAATAAATAATTAAATTCGTTTGATTGTATTCTTTTCGCACAATAAAAAGAACGGATGTAATTCGTGTAATTATAAGATTGTATTTTTTCAAAGAAAGAAAATTTGCCTTTAGGTCGTTTGGACCTGGATGTGTTTTTTATATTGAACCAGTTTTTTTTTTCAATATTAAAATTACTATTCAACAGAAATATTAGAAGAAAATCGTAAGAATAGAGCCAATGTAAACTTTTTTGTTGATGTAAATTAGATTCACTAGCACGATCTGCCTTATTTTTGTTTAATATTTTTCCAATGTGATTGTATAATTTGTGTATAAGGTTAAAATCACAAAAATTAGAATCAAAAATTATATTGTCTTGTAACTTGTATAGCGCTTTCTTGTAAATCATTTGAAACTGGCCATTCTCGATGCGATTATTTTTTATTTTAATAATAAAGTGTATCAGAAAAGTAAACATTTGGTACAATATCCTGTTTTTTTTTTTACAAGGAATAAAAAACTTGCAACTGAGTAGTTCGATAAATACCGGAAGAACTTCACGAGTTTTGAAAAATTTTTTTCTTGTCTTGAAATAAGTTTCTAAAAAAATTAACTTATCTTCTATATAAATCAATTCGAATCGGCAAATTGATACTAAAAATAAATAAATTATTTTATGACAATTTGTTCGACTTAAAAATTTACTGAACAAATGATAATAGCATATGAGAGTTTTTTTTGAATATATTTTATAATTTTTTAGCTTGCTAATTGTCAAAGAAAATGTATTTTTTGATAAATTAATAAATTTCTGGTTTAAAACGTCAAATTCAAACCAAAATTTTTGCTTTAAAAAGGAATATAATCTTTTGTAACTCATTGCAAAAAAGAGTTGTAACTTATGAAATACGATAAAGGACAGTTGTGTTTGTTTTTGGATTATTTAGCAAATATATGAATATATGCATTCATGCAAGTTAAACATGCTTTATTTTTCCAAAGAAAGTCCAAAAAATTCAGGCGTTATGCCAGGTACAAAAGGAGGTTATCAAGCTTTTTCCAAGCCTAAATTTGATTTTATAGTTGGATTTTCTAAAAGAAAAAAGAAAAAAAAGAAAAAAACATGTGTTTACTGGTTTAGTTTTTACAAAGGTATATTTATTTTGGAAAATAAAAAGTGAATATAAAATAAAAAATATACAAAAAGCTTTGTCACGGTTTTTTAAAAAAAAATTAATGTAAATGTTTCTCTAAGTATTTTAATTTATTTTTCAATTTATCTAAAGATATTTAGAAAAAATTTTTTTTTTCTTCTAGATGGCATAACGTTGTGTCCACTCACGAGCTGTTGCTTCATAACGTGATCGATTTTCTTTAAAAACTTTTGCTATTTCAGGAACTAGAGGATCGTCAGGATTAGGATCTGTAAGCAAAGAACTAATCGATAAAAGAACTTTTGAAATTGTAAGAGCAGGACTCCATTGGTCTCTGAGTATATCTAAACATATATTTCCATTTGAATTGATGTTAGGATGGTAAATTTTTGTAACAAATTGCATCCGAGGAGGCTTAAATGGATAATCGGGCGGAAAAGTTATTGACAAAAAAAATATTCCTCCCGTATAAGGAGAATCCACTGGTCCTATGATGGAAGCTGTCCATTTAAAGATGTTTTCTCCAACCGGTCCCGCTGAACAATTGGACGGAGGATCTCGTGCTAAATCTTTCAATTCTTTCTGTATTCTTTTCGCAGCCATGTTTTTTGTTTTTACTTTTGACGGTATAAAACACTTCTATAGGCATTTTTAACCAAATGAGCATTTATATTCATTCTATAGATGAATAGGGTTTGTTATCTCTGTAATACTTGTAAGAAATAAAAGTATGTAAAACGAATAATCACTTTTTTTTTCTTTCTTTCTTTTTTTTGTCGGAAAAAGTGTAAAGATCTTTTTTGGTAAAGAAGAGAGAGAGAAATCTGTTGAGAAAAAAAAAGAATAAGTACGCTGGTATGTGCTTTTTCTAGGTTTTTTTTTCTTTGGGGTGATTTTTTTTCTTTTTTTGGGAAAAAGAGGGGGAATTTCTTTCTTTTTTGTATGTGAACAATATCATATATTGTGGAGAAAACATGTTCTGTAGCAGAGTCTGATTAATTTGGTTGCTTTTTTGTTTTTATATTTTGTCGTAGAAAAAAGCACGTTTTGCGGTGTGTTTTTTGAAAAACTTTCATTTTTTTTTTCTTTTTCTTTTTTTTTTATAAATCGAAAAAAAAAGAAAAAAAAAATACCTGGTTGATCCTGCCAGTGGTTATATGCTTGTTCTAAGGATTAAGCCATGCATGTCTAAGTGCAAACGATTTTGTACAGTAGAACTGCGAATGGCTCATTACAACAGTTATAGTTTATTTGATCGTACGGTAGAAAAGAAACTACGTGGATAACCGTAGGAAACTACAGCTAATACATGCTCCATCGCTTTTTTTATATATATTTGTTTTTTTTATCTGTAAAAGCGGGATTTATTAGATCAAAAACCAGCTATCGAGAGAAGTCTATCCTGTACTAATCTTGGTATGGTTTGTGAGGTGAATCATAATAACTTTTCCAAATCGCAAGGCTTTTTTTGTGTTTAAGAAAAATCAAGGAAGCCGGCGATAAATCATTCAAATTTCTGCCCTATCAACTTTCGACGGTAGGGTAGTGGCCTACCGTGGTGTTGACGGGTAACGGAGAATTAGGGTTCGATTCCGGAGAGGGAGCCTGAGAGATGGCTACCACATCCAAGGAAGGCAGCAGGCGCGCAAATTACCCAATCCTGATTCAGGGAGGTAGCGACAGAAAATAACGATCGTAGGCCTTTTTTTTAGGGTTATTGATTGGAATGAGGATAGTTTACACCCCTTCACGAGGATCCATTGGAGGGCAAGTCTGGTGCCAGCAGCCGCGGTAATTCCAGCTCCAATAGCGTATACTAAAGTTGTTGCAGTTAAAAAGCTCGTAGTCGAATCTTGACATTTTTATGAAAAAGTTTGCGTATTTCTCATTCTGATTGTATCGAATACAATCGGAGTGAAGGGAATATGCTTCTTTTTTTTTTTTAAAAAAAATAAGAAATTTCTTTGTTGTTTTTTCTTCTTTTGATGAAAGAAGAAAAAACTTTTTTTTACCGTGAGCAAAATATGGTGTTCATGGCAGGCATTTTTTTGTTGCTTATATATTTTAGCATGGAATAATAGAATAAGACGTTTGGTTTTATTTTTTGTTGGAAAAAGACGCATATGATATATGCGTCTTTTTTAGAGCCAAAGTAATGATTAATAGGAATAGTTGGGGGCATTCGTATTCCGTAGCTAGAGGTGAAATTCTTGGATTTACGGAAGACGAACGACTGCGAAAGCATTTGCCAAGGATGTTTTCATTGATCAAGAACGAAAGTTAAGGGATCGAAGACGATTAGATACCGTCGTAGTCTTAACTATAAACTATGCCGACTAGAGATTGGTAGATGTATTAATACGACTCTATCAGTATCTTTATGAGAAATCAAAGTCTCTGGGTTCTGGGGGGAGTATGGTCGCAAGGCTGAAACTTAAAGGAATTGACGGAAGGGCACCACCAGGCGTGGAGCTTGCGGCTTAATTTGACTCAACACGGGGAAACTTACCAGGTCCGGACATAGGAAGGATTGACAGATTGAGAGCTCTTTCTTGATTCTATGAGTGGTGGTGCATGGCCGTTCTTAGTTGGTGGAGTGATTTGTCTGGTTAATTCCGTTAACGAACGAGACCTTAACTTACTAATTAAGCGTTTTTTTTCACATATAGTTTAATATGCTATATCGTGGGGATTTATGTTCTTTTTTTAGAAGGACGATTTGCGAATAGCAAATGGAAGAATAAGGCAATAACAGGTCTGTGATGCCCTTAGATGTTCTGGGCCGCACGCGCGCTACAATGATGCAAACAACGAGTTTTGTTTCTGGATCGAAAGGTTTGGGGAATCTTGTAATCTGCATCGTGATAGGGATAGACGATTGGAATTATTTGTCTTGAACGAGGAATGCCTTGTAAGCGTGAGTCATCAACTCGCGCTGAATACGTCCCTGCCCTTTGTACACACCGCCCGTCGCTCCTACTGATTGGATGATCCGGTGAAATGTTCTTGGTACGCTTTTTTTTTTATCTGTTTATCGAAAAGGAATGCAGTTTTGTGGTTGCAAAAATGTGTATTTTTTGGCAAGCTGAGAGAAAAAAAGGAGGAAAAGTTCAGTGAACCTTATCATCTAGAGGAAGGAGAAGTCGTAACAAGGTTTCCGTAGGTGAACCTGCGGAAGGATCATTGAAAAAGAAATTATATGTGTTAGAATTTATTTAATTTGCAGAAAAAAAGAAAAAAAAAATCCCCCCTAACAATGGATATCTTGGCTCTTGTATCGATGACGAACGCAGCAAATCGCGAAAAATAGTGTGGTTGGCGACTTGTAAAAAAAAGAAGTCATTGATTTTTTGAATGCAATTGGCGTGTATTTTTTGTATG